>NC_051220.1:43442718-43447718 GCF_015220715.1 Pygocentrus nattereri | reverse complement strand
CACTACGCTGCACGCTGCTCCTATGAAAGGGAATGCATTTGTTTCTAATTGGACAGCAAAGTAATTGTAGTCTTTATGGGGAAAATAAAAGGCCCAGGCAGCAGAATTTGCCTCATTAAAGCCACACATGCTTCCCTTTTAACGATGATGCTGTTTTGCCACCACACAGCGAGCTCAGATCAGCCGCGCTCAGCCAGCAGTGGCTAACTGCCTCAGTCCATTTCGGTAAACATTACAGACCGTTTGTTTTCCAAACAAACAAGTTGCGGCCAAATGAGTAAAACAGTGTATTTGATGCTCAGTAAACGGCAGAAACGTTCCTGCTCAGACATCAATTTGCACGCAACCTGGATCAGCCGGGAGCTGTGCAGAGAAAACGCCAGTCTAACTGCACTACGTGCATTCGTTGTGCTAGGATTTCGTTTTTTGCGCTGCTTCTGATTCATGTGTACAATATTCTTTAGAAGATTCTTTGTTAGTTCATCATATCATTTAACCTAAACGACCAAGTTCTTGTTTCCTCTAAAATTGTAATGACTCACATCTCCAGTCTAAAGATCCTTTAAGTGTGATTTCAACGTTCAGGAGATATTTGCGAGGAAGTAAAAGATATAAAAGAACTCATTTGCAAAAAGAAGAAAAATAAATGAGAAAAAAAAGAAACAATCAAGAGCTCCAGAGAAAATGTGGCTCCTAACAACCACCTGGAAGAGCTGGTCTACCCCAGAACTGCCCCCATCAGATAAACAGCACTGAAAGCTTTGATCTCTGAGAGAGAGGAGAAGATCAAGCTGCTTCAGATCTGAAAACATCCACAGGTGTTTCGGGCCATCCTTCCACTGTGAGAAGACCACTCAGCGCTGTGGGTCTGAAAGGAGGTGTAGCTGATCGAGAAGAACCTCACTGAGAAAAGGAGACGGACACATCAAACAAAGAAGCTGGACGATGGACTGACCACCCCAGAGTCCAGACCTCGGCACCACTGAATGGGTTCAGTTCATCATCAACCAGCTTCTCAGACTGAGCTTTGGAGGCGTGTCTGCAGGTTCTTTGAAGAGCTGAAAGTGAGTCTCCTGAGAAGAACAGAAGCTGGAATGAAGGGAAAGAGGGACTCCCTGACTGAACAAAGCTGAGAGTAGAGTGACCTGCTGAGGATTCTGGGTGGTTTTCTGTTAGATATTCAGCTTTTTTCCTGATGTTGACCTAAAACTGCTCTGCATCTCGTTTATGAGACATTCGTATGATGTGGAGAAACTGAGCAAAAGTGGTCATGAGCAGCAGTGCGTGAAATCAAGCGCCAGCCTACCAGGGCCTCTTTCACATATTTACATTTACGGCATTTGGCAGACGTTCTGATCCAGAGCGACTTACAATTTGATCGTTTTTCACACAGGTAGGCAAAGGTGGAGTTAGGAGTCTTGCCCAAGGACTCTTATTAGTAGAGTGTAGGGTGTTTGCCCAGGTGGGGATTGAACCCCAGTCTACAACATAGAAGGCAGAGGTGTTAACCACTACACTAACCGACCACATTTACATGAAGTATGTCTTAACTCATACAGACATTTCAGTAAGGAGACAACGTAGCGACAGCCTTCAGCAGGTCATGAGCCAATGGCTGGGCTGGTAGGCGGAGTCTGAGGTGGAGCGGAGAGTGTACTGCTCCCCCTACTGGCCAAACTTTATAGTGTTCAAATTACGACCGCTGGAGAGAATAAGTTTTTAAGATGGTAGAATATTTTGACTCTGGAAGTGTGATTATTTTTCTAACATCACACTTAAACGCCGTATTATTGCAGTGAAAGACACCGGCTGTGTTTTGTATTGTTTATTTTGTGGGCGGAGTCAGTAGTACAAAACAAGCACACAGTGTAATGCGTCCTTAAATTGAAAATAGAGCACTTGCTGCGTTTGTTTATACTAACACTTATGTAAAATACGTACATCCACTTTTACGACGCACACATCATTAATATTAATGTTCTTTTCTGGTTTTATTCCTATTATTGGTATTATAGATTATGTTAGTAATAGTTTTGGTTAGTTAACCACAAATCAAAGGTTCTTATAATTCTTATTCTTATAATACCAAAGAACCCTTAAAGAACCGTCTTTTAACCAAGATATAAACGGTAATGTTTGACAGGTTTAAATCTCATGGCTCGGCTGAGGGGGCGGAGACAGGGTCAAATAGGATGACCGGTTCTTAGCATATTGAACTGGTTCTTTGGATTGATGGAGAATATGATGTATGTGGTTCTATACAGAACCTTTATGAAAAGTGTTCTGCCGTAGTTAAGAGGTGAAGCTCGTAACAATTTTTGGTGCTATGTAGAACCCTTGTCAAAAACGTGCTATACAGAACCACCTACACTTTTAAAAAAGAGGCGATTTTCTTTAGTAAAGACAATTTGTTCTTTTTAGAACCATGAGCACTCAAAGAACCTTTTGCATGATTAAGGGTTCATTGCATTGTAAAGGGTTCTTCACACTGATGGAGAATGTGCTGTAGATGATTCTATATAGAACCTTTTTGTAGATGGTTCTATATAGAACCTAAAAAGGTTCTTCAAAGTCAACAGAAGAATCTTTTTTTTTCTGCTATATAGAATCATATACATTACATTCCCAATTCTCTACTGTTACAAGCCATATATATATCCACACACACACACACACACACACACACACACACACACACACACACACACACACACACACACATACACACATATATATATATATATGGTGTTTATGGTTCTATAAAGAACAATTTTCTTTACTAAAGAACCCTTAAAGAGCCATTTTTTAAAAGAGTGCATAAGATATACGCTGTAACATTTGGCAGGTTTTAAATTGCATGGCTCGGCTGACGGGGTCAGAGAGGTCAAGCAGGTCACCTGAGGACTCTGATACAGGACACTGTGTTTGGAGTCACCTGTGCTGAGTCACATTGCTGAAATACCCTACATACCCCCCCCCCCACCCCCCACCCAGCTCAGGCCCTCGGCTATTTCAGCACTGCATCTGCCAACTCAAGCCACTTCCTATTGCTTTGCTTGAAGGGGAACTCCACCTATTTTCCAAAATTCTTCCAATATTCAGTGTTTGAGACGTAAAACACAGAGATCCAGAGGGTTTGGTGTGAAACGGTCCAGACGTCTTTACAGTGGTGGTGCTGGGAACCAGGCGTCGCCATGACTACAACACAGATATAGACACTTTATTTACCATCCAGAACCACCAGAGAACCTACACGAGTCTTCTGAGCTTATATGGAATGTTGATGATGGAAAACAGTGGAAAATCTGGAATGATCAGTTTTCTTTGGGGACTTTTCTGCCGCACAGCTCAGTTGGAGCTCTCAAGGGGCTACTGTTTTTCATAACACTTCAGAAGAAGCCCGATGCTGCCTTTATTGTTGGATGCAGTGTGATTCATTCCGAGCACAACTCTCACCGCTATGCAAACACTTACTATTGATCTGCTTTATCAGATGAACAATAAAACGCCACAATAAAAGTGTGAAGTATATTTCTTTTCATTTATCTGCTCGTTTTTCAGCCCAAACAAAAAAGTCTGAGCTTTCAGATTTATTAGACTGTGTTCTTTACACATCAAAATAAAAGCACTGACAGCATGTTATTAAAGGAGAAGAGCAGATTAAAGGGCAGAACAACTGTTATTTTGCCTCACTGTTGAAGAGTCGAACACCAGCTGGACTCTATATTTTTTGTTGAACTCGTTCTGGTTTTTCTTTGTTGTTCATCAGCTGAGAAGCTTCAGAGGAACAGAAAGATGGTGCAACAAGAACAAGGCTCGTTTACATATATCAGCCGTGAAAGCGCAGCTTGTCTAACTGATCACTTTAAATGTTAAAATTAAATGTTTGCAATATTGTCGTGTAAAATCAATTATGAGCGTTTTTCAATGTGAGTGAGCGACGAGTTGTTTATGTAAACAGGTGAACAAACGGCGGTGGCTTATGTAAATAAAGTGTATGGCTTTTGATGTAGTTAAAGCTCAGCAGGCAGACTGAAGCTTAAATCTTCTCCTGTCTCACAAAGTTGGTGTGCAAATGTCAGAAAGCTGCCTAAAATTCATGGAATGAACAGAAGTCATTTTTCCGTACTGCATCAAACTCCTTTGCTTGAAGAAAAGGAGTAAAATTCCGTGTTTCTGTGATCTCATTCCTTTAAGTGACCATTCACTGTTGGCTTTTTTTTTGGCTTTTCCTTTAAAGGGCTCTTCTGTGCTATCCAGACTGCACAGTCAGGTTCATAGACACGTGGCCTTTTCCCTCTTTTCCTAAATATACAGGCCAGGAGAGTGAGTTTCAGCAGTAGTCTGCCTGTGTGAGAGGGTTCTTCCTGGGATTAGTCATTTGGGTAGTAGAGGAGGAGGGGAGAAAAGAGAGAGAGAGGGGAGAGCAAAGAAGGAGGAGAGAAGGAGGAGTTTCCACACAAACTGCCCTGAAGCTCAAATCCAGCTCCAAACTCCAGTGAGCTGGGGAAGCGGGCGGTCGGACTGGATGTAGCAGCTGAAATTGCAGAGCGCTGGTAAAGAATGGCAGTGAGGCTGTAGAGGGCTTTGCGGGCACTGCAGGAGAGCTGAAGCGCTGAGGGAACGTGTGGGTGATGAAAGCTGGCATGAGGAGCTCGGAGAGGAACGCTTGAGCAGATCTAGAGGAAATTACATGTTTTTTTTCTCCAAGCGAGGGATGGACCTGCTACTGCTGCTGCTGGTGGTGGTGCTGGGGCTGTGTGGCAGTGCCAGGACTGTGTGGCACAACCAGCGGAACGGCCTGGCTCACGCACAGGCGGGCACAGTGCCCAGAGCGGCCAGCAGACACAGGTAGGACACCTTCATCAAAAAACCTGCCCTGTGGACTGTTTATATGATGCTATGTGAGGAATGTGCTGGAGGTGCATTTTCTACTAATACATCCACAAAAATGCTCATTTTTGGTGACCTGGTCACCACAGACCTTCTTCACCATCTCA
>NC_051220.1:43430218-43437718 GCF_015220715.1 Pygocentrus nattereri | reverse complement strand
TTTGTGTTAAATCGACTGTGTCAAACCAAATTACACAGTTTACAACAAATACTGAACAAATACTGCCCCCACCTGGGCGAGTACCCTGCACTATACCGGTACGAGTCCTTGGGCAAGACTCCTAACACTACCATAGCCTAGCTGTGTAAAAATTGAAAAAAGCTCAAATTGAAAGTGGCTCTGGATAACAGCGTCTGCCAAACGCCACAAATGTAAATGAAACAGTGAAGAACTGAACAGAGCTCACCACAAACTCCTACGCTCAGCTGGATTGGACTGGAGGAGTGAAAAAGGTGGATGAGACAGAGTTTAGTGTATATAGTTTGAGGAAAGTGCTTTCTTTATGACTTAAAACTGCATTTATATATCATTACTGTAACTAATACGGACTTTACAGGAGAAGATTAAAAAAACTTTTTTTTCCAATTGTCCCCATGATCTTGTGTGAGGTGTAATCAGAGATCCAGAGGGTTCAGACGTCTTTACAGTGGTGGTGATGGGAACCAGGCGTCGCCATGACTACAACACAGATATAGACACTTTATTTACCATCCAGAACCACCAGAGAACCTACACGAGTCTTCTGAGCTTATATGGAATGTTGATGATGGAAAACAGTGGAAAATCTGGAATAATGAGTTTTCTTTGGGGACTATTTTGCTGCACAGCGCCCTGCATGTCTCCCTCCACCATGAATGGAGCCAAATCGGTGAGAGTATGAAGGCTGGGTGAGTGGGTGGGCGTGGTTATTCAGTGAGAGTGTGAAGGCTGGGTGAGTGGGTGTGGTCATTCAGTGAGAGTGTGAAGGCTGGGTGAGTGGGTGTGGTCATTCAGTGAGAGTGTGAAGGCTGGCTGGGTGGGTGGGCGTGGTTATTCAGTGAGAGTGTGAAGGCTGGGTGAGTGGGTGGGCGTGGTTATTCAGTGAGAGTGTGAAGGCTGGGTGAGTGGGTGGGCGTGGTTATTCAGTGAGAGTGTGAAGGCTGGGTGAGTGGGTGTGGTCATTCAGTGAGAGTGTGAAGGCTGGCTGGGTGGGCGTGGTCATTCAGCGAGAGTGTGAAGGCTGGCTGGGTGGGCGTGGTCATTCAGCGAGAGTGTGAAGGCTGGCTGGGTGGGCGTGGTCATTCAGCGAGAGTGTGAAGGCTGGCTGGGTGGGCGTGGTCATTCAGCGAGAGTGTGAAGGCTGGCTGGGTGGGCGTGGTGGGCCTGGTGTGGTCAGGCAGGTCTGTTTGTGTCTGCTGCAGACAGTGTGTAGACGCCGCTGGCTCTAAATGAAAGACTCTCTTCAGTCCAGCGTCTTTCCTCAGTATATTTAAACATTCGGATCTGCACTGCAAGCTCTAATTTGCTGAACCCAGACTGGAGCGCTCTGCCACACGATCACTCTGCCTCCTCCTCTTTTTCCTTTTCCTCCTGTCATCTGAAGCGAGTAGGAAATCGGCCGTTTCGGGGTCACCTTGCCAAATGCTTGATTTTCTCTTAGGTCATTTGTCTTTATGTGGCGTCTGGGTGTGCAGAGTATGGACTAGTCGCGCTGAGCCAGACGTGACCTTGTAATGAGGACGTCTGTGGACAGCCAACATAGATTTATTAAGGTGTGACTTCTAGTCCAGTCCAACACCTCGTCAAGGCAGAGCTCACAGTAGGGGGCGCCAATGTTGAACAACGGACAACAGGCCTGTCACTGGCACATGAATGTAATGTAAGTTAGCATGGCTGAAAAGTCCAACTAAGCATGCAGAACAGCTCCGTTAGCTCATAACAGCTTTCTACTGACTAGTTTTTGTTTACCTTCAGTTTATTGTGTTTATTTTATCAGGAACATGCACAAAATACATGCTTTCCACGTTCCACATCATCAGCTGAACTCCGAACACTAAAACAGTGAGGACCAAAGGGATTCGCAGGTGGGTGGAGGGGGAGTTCGCCGCCTTTAGCGACACGTTCCACCACAATCGAGCACTGGATGTTTAACAAGGTGTCCCCAGATGTTTACAGATGTTTACGTTTACATTCTCATACTTTGTTACCCCCTTTACCCTGTTCTTCAGTGGTCAGGACCCCCATGGACCCTCACAGAGCAGGTACTGTTTGGGTGGTGGGTCATTCTCAGCACTGCAGTGACACTGATGTGGTGGTGGTGTGTTAGTGTGTGTTGCGCTGGTCTGAGTGGATCAGACACAGCAGTGCTGCTGGAGGTTTTAAACACTGTGTCCACTCACTGTCCACTCTATTAGACACTCCTACCTTGTGGTCTGTAGCTGTAGAACTACAGAGTGCAGCTATACAGTAAGTGGAGCTGATAAAACGGACAATGAGCGTAGAAACAAGGAGGTGGTCATCATGTTATACCTGACCGTGTATAAGAGAACGATGAGATCTCACACGGCTCTCATGGAGATATTGCTCAGCTGAGACGAGTCAGACTCTAAAGAGTCAGTCCACATGTGGCACAACATTTTGATCAAAGAGAGAAAATCTGAGTTTTTATTTCTCAGGAGCCGAATTTCAGAATCGGACTCGCTCTGATCTCAGACCGGACTGAACTGTGTCCAGGAGAAGAACCTGAGGTCAAGAGGAGATCTCATTTAGAGGATTTCTTTCCACTGATGAAAAATACAACACATTATATTGGACAAATCTAAACATTTGTCCGATCCCGACACCGATGTGCTTCTGATATCACTGTGCATCCCTGGTTTATTCCGTTACGTCTGTAGGGCTCTTCATCAGATTTTACAGGACTGGCCTTGAGATGGTACGTCTCAGATTAATGGCCTGAAAGCTCTGCATTCAACACTTCATGCTCATCAAAGTATCTTCTTGGTACGAAGAGCAGGTTTAAATAATAATTCGACGGTTTTCTTTTCCAGATTATTGTTAAAAACTCACTGAAACTCTTTTGGAAGATGGAATAAGATCTGAAACGCATGGTGTTGGGCTTTGTTCCCTGCAGCACCAAGATTTGTAAAAAATGGTCAAATCTGAGCAGCTTTCTGTTTAAATGGAGAACGATCGCCAAAAAACTGCAGACGTCTTGAAAATTCATGAAAAACATACTGAAACGCTGATGTCCCCAAACGTTTGATGTGTAGATATCTGATTCCATCTTTTCTTCTGATGTCATCCGTCTGTTCACACACCGCTGAGACGACTGCACAGCTCCTCTTATCTGTCCAGTCAGGTTTAGTCCTGCGTCCTCAGCGTGGCCAAGCTATTCTCTCCTCTCCTTTATCCCACCGAGTGAATGAAAGAGGGAAACCGCAGCAGAACTCACCCAGAATTCAGTGCATTCTGATGCAATTCTCTGTTCAAACACAAAAGCCTCACTATAATAACTTGTGGCCTCAATATAGCAACTTGTGTCTTCCATATATTAACTTGTGGCCTAAAAATGGTAACTTGCAACCTTAAAATAGCAATTTGTGACTTCAGTATATTAACACACAGCAATGTTACTCAATATAGTAACTTGTGGCCTCCACATATTAACTTTTAACCTTAGTATATTAACTCATAGCGTCAATATTGTAACTCATGATCTCAATATATTCATTCACAGCCTCAATATAATAACTTGTGGCCTCCGTTTATTAACCTGCAGCATCAGTATTGAAATTTGTGGCCTCGATATACTAACTCATGACCTCAGTATATTAATTTGTGGTCTCAATAAAGTAACTTACGGCTCCATATATTAACCTGGATCCTCAATATATTAAGTTGTAGCCTAAGTATATTAACTTGTGGCCACAATATAGTAAATCGTGGCCTCAATATAGTAAATTGTGATTTCAATATATTAACTTGTGGCCTCAGTATATGAACTTGTAGCTTCAATGTATTAACTTATGGCCTCTATATATTAACAAGCTTGCTTACATTTAAAAATTAATACTTGGAAAAAAATGATTGGACACATTTTTTTCAACCAGCCCTCCTTGGAGAAGACCCCCTGGTCAGTGACCCCCAGGTCGTTTGAGTTATGGGAGCCCTGTTTCTCGCAGCTGTACTGTAGGACATGTTTGAGCTTGTTTCACATGTTGTGGTTGTGACATGAACCTCGGCCACTGAGGCGCAGCGCTTGAAATCTTTTAAAAATGCATCTAAATCGTCGCCAAATGTATCTTTTTATTTTATCTTCTACAATTTAATAACAAATTTGCCTTTTTTATGTGTAAATAATGTGTACACACACACACACACACACACATACACACACACACACACACACACACAAATACACACACACACGCACAAATACACACACACTACCTGTAGAAGGTCAGTCTTGGCTGATTGGCTGCATCTGAGGTAAAAGGGTGGAGATTATGTAAATGAGGTCTTTCCCTAAACTCTCCATCTAATCTGGTTCATCAGCAAGCTGCTCTGAGCTGAGAGCTGCTGCGCTGCTTTAAATCAGCCGTTCGTGAGGGATCTCACTCTAAGCTGGAGTGATCGGGCTCAGGAGGACCACCCTGTGGCCGCGTGTGCGGACAGGAAGTGAAGGCTCATGTAGCAGCGCCTCCACACTGCGGGAACTTCCTGCAGCTGAACGTTTCTTACCATGGGGCGCGTATTTAAGCCCTTTGGTATGCAAATGAGCTCCCCTGAACGTGTTCCCGCGTTCCCAAGGAGAGGAGCCCCAGCTGACCGGAGCCTTTTGTGGAGTTCACTACAGAATATATCCAGAGCAGAGTTTCTGTCGGGACTGATGACTTACACTCTTACAGTGGAAGCTGGTTCTTCAAGGGTTCTTCAGTAAAGACAACGGCTCTGTATAGAGCCAAAACCACTCAAAGAACCTTTTCATGCTTACAGGTTCTTTGTATGGTGAAATGGTTCTTCAGATCGATGGAGAATGTGTTGGATTTGGGTCTATACAGCACCTGTTGTTGTTATGATGTCAAGCTTGTCGACAATAGAAGAACCTTTTTGGTCACAGGTGGATGTCGCTATTTTAACCCTTGGTTGGGACATGAAGACTAAAAGCCGAGACCTGATATCAGGATTCTTGGGTTATTTTCGAGCCGGGTTACTCACTAATGCTGAGGTCACAGCTCATGGATGTTGGACTGGCTAGTGTGGGCCGGGCCTGCTGAGTGTTCTGATGTGTGAATCGTGTCTTTAGCTGTAGTTATGAAGGCTAGGAGTCAGGTACACATTGCCTGCAACATGTTTCGGGTTCTGGGAGTTGGGTCTTTGAGTGTTCACGGTACTATATAGAACCACTGTCTTTACTAAAGAACCCTTGAAGAACCCTCTTTTTAAGAGTGCACTGTAGCACAGATGTATAGGGAGTCCAGGAGTGCTGGCAGGGAGTTTAAAGATCTGGCCCAGTCCAGGTCGTCGTCGTCGTCGTCGTTCGTTTGGTTTTATTAGGTTTTTGACTCTCAACGTTACAATATGGATTTTTCCATTAACGTAGCTGACCCATCACTCCTGTCCTCATAACATTTAAAAAAGCCCTGTTAACGAGAAGTTAGTAAAAAAAAGTTGATAATGATCCGAGTAATTTTACTCTTTGAAAAGGTGTGATAGTTACTTTTACTTTTACTTTCACTCTTTATCTGCGCTGAATGTGCTGGTGCACAAAAACACAAACAGCAGTTTATTTCTACGCTTTTTACAGCAGGTGGTGTCACAAAGCAGCTTTACAGAAGAATCTGGGTCCGAGCCCCGATGAGCGCCAAGACTCAGAAGGGGAACCCGTCCTCCGGCTTTAATTAGATAGCCTGAGTTCGTGCAGCAGCAGAAGATTCAGCTCAGTGAGGTTTGCACAGCATGAAACTCCATGGTGGACAAAATGGTGCAGATTAGCCAACAGAGATGGAGCTCTGGTGACTCTAGCAGCTCAGGGGCTGAAATACAGGGGGAGAAAGGTGGAGGACAGAGAGGGAGAGAGACAGGTGCAAGAGAGAGGTGGAGGAGAGAGAGAGAGGTGGAGGGGAGAGAGGGAGAGAGAGACACATGGAGGAGAGAGAGAGAGACAGGTGGAGGAGAGAGAGAGACAGGTGGAGGAGAGAGAGAGACAGGTGGAAGAGCGAGAGAGAGAGAGAGGTGGAGGAGAGAGAGAGAGAGAGACAGGTGGGGGAGAGAGAGACAGGTGGAGGAGAGAGAGAGTGACATGGGCGAGGAAGACCCCTCCGCCGGGTCCTCCGTGGCCGAGCCCGCAGCAGGCGCAGGGGGAACGTTCATGGCAGGCTCAGGCGCAGCGGGCCCCGGCCCCCCCTGCTCATCACCCACTGCTCCGTCAGGGTCACGTTCACCTCAGCACCATGAACACCACCCTCCTGAACGACACAAGGTGCCTGAACAGCGGAGACTTATACCCGAGCGGGATCTTCCTGATGGTTACACCGCGCTCACACATGCAGAGAGAGAGAGAGAGGTGGAGAAGAAGAGAGTGAGAGAGAGAAAGAGAGAGGTGGAGGGGAGAGAGAGAGAGAGAGAGGGAAAGAGAGAGGTGGAGGGGAGAGAGAGAGAGAGAGAGAGACGTGGGAGAGAGGTGGAGGAGAGAGAGAGAGAGGTGGAGGAGAGAGAGGTGGAAAGAGAGAAAGAGAGAGGTGGAGGAGAGAGAGAGAGAGAGAGAGGAAAAGAGAGAGGTGGAGGGGAGAGAGAGAGAGAGAGACGTGGGAGAGAGGTGGAGGAGAGAGGTGGAAAGAGAGAGAGGTGGAGGAGAGAGAGGTGGAAAGAGAGTGAGAGAGAGGTGGAGAAGAAGAGAGTGAGAGAGAGAAAGAGAGAGGTGGAGGAGAGAGAGAGAGAGAGAGAGAGAGAGGGAAAGAGAGAGGTGGAGGGGAGAGAGAGAGAGAGAGAGACGTGGGAGAGAGGTGGAGGAGAGAGAGAGAGAGGTGGAAAGAGAGAGAGGTGGAGGAGAGAGAGGTGGAAAGAGAGTAAGAGAGAGGTGGAGGAGAGAGAGAGAGAGAGAGAGGGAAAGAGAGAGGTGGAGGGGAGAGAGAGAGAGAGAGACGTGGGAGAGAGGTGGAGGAGAGAGAGAGAGAGAGGTGGAAAGAGAGAGAGGTGGAGGAGAGAGAGGTGGAAAGAGAGTGAGAGAGAGGTGGAGAAGAAGAGAGTGAGAGAGAGAAAGAGAGAGGTGGAGGAGAGAGAGAGAGAGAGAGAGAGGGAAAGAGAGAGGTGGAGGGGAGAGAGAGAGAGAGACGTGGGAGAGAGGTGGAGGAGAGAGAGAGAGAGAGGTGGAAAGAGAGAGAGGTGGAGGAGAGAGAGGTGGAAAGAGAGTAAGAGAGAGGTGGAGGAGAGAGAGAGAGAGAGAGAGGGAAAGAGAGAGGTGGAGGGGAGAGAGAGAGAGACGTGGGAGAGAGGTGGAGGAGAGAGAGAGAGGTGGAAAGAGAGAGAGGTGGAGGAGAGAGAGGTGGAAAGAGAGTGAGAGAGAGGTGGAGGAGAGAGAGAGAGGTGGAGAAGAAGAGAGTGAGAGAGAAAGAGAGAGGTGGAGGAGAGAAAGACAGGTGGAGGAGAGAAAGAGAGGTGGAGGAGAGAAAGAGAGAG
>NC_051220.1:43285218-43425218 GCF_015220715.1 Pygocentrus nattereri | reverse complement strand
GAGGCCCAGCCAATCGGATTTTAGGTCCCAAACTATTATAATGCAGTTGATTTTGCTTATTTCTACATATCAGTCTTAAACGCACAGCACGAAACATCCCATTTCATTCTAGGGATAAAGAGAGGTCAGAAAATCGCCAGGTACAAATCTTCGCCTGCCACACGGGAGACCCAGGTCCAATTCCCCACCAACGTATAGTGTAGTGGGTAACACCTCTGCCTTCTATGCTGTAGACTGGGGTTCAAACCCCACCTGGGGCAGCACCCTACACCATACCAATAAGAGTCCTTGGGCTGGACTCCAAACACCACCTCCGCCTACCTGCGTAAAACGATCAAACTGTAAGTCGCTCTGGATAAGAGCGTCAGCCGATTGCTGGAAAAGTAATAATGACACTAATTAACATTAAACGGGAATCTTAAGAATACAGGACAATGTAGTATATGGGCCCTTTAAAGTAACTACATACACTCATTAAGAGGGGCTGTAATCCAGAAACAAATCAAATTGTGAGAGTTTAGATGCACTAAATTGCCGTGAGTGCACATTTAGGCCCTAAGTGTCAGGGAACGGGTATTTTTGAGCTGGTATTATTTACTAAAAGCTGTAAGTTACCTTTAATATGCTGCATCATGACCTCACATTGTTGGAATGGCTGTGTAGCGACGGAAGGAAATGGGCTACAATAAATTTGGCTCTTACTTTTCACTGCAGGGCCCCTGAGCCAGCGCTAGTGGAGCCACACCTAAAGCCTAATGCACTGCGCTCTGTAATTAAGTGTGGACTCCTGAGTGTTTTAGCTAAACAGAGGGTAAATAAAGACCAAAGCAGGTCAGGAGATAACAGCCTGTGGTCTGTTGTGAGTCAGAGAGGGAGACGCAGGGTAGAGGAAGTCTGCGTGTTTCACTGAGGTGCTGTGGCCTTGCATGTGAAATCATTCAGACCTGTGCTGGTGTACGTTTCCATGCAGGGTTCCATCTGCAGAGTCGGTTAAAACACAAAGAGCCCAGTTTTACTTTTCAGTGGACCAAAGCAGCCCATTCACCTCCCGCTGCCGGGATAGAAGAGCTACAAGGAGAAATCTATCGCTAACAGATCTTCAGATGGACACTAATCCAATCCTGCACCAAAACCCCACGTTATCTTTAGAGCAGCACCGCTTCTCAGGGCTTTTTGGTGAAACTAGAGACTAACACTAAGCTCTGGTGGTGGTGTGGACCTCATCCTTTATCATTAAAACTACATAACTACTACACAGCACTGAAAATGTATAGCTTGGCCCGCTGCACTGCTGCTCTATTGGTATGTATATACTCATTTATTGAGGTCAGCTATGGAGTAATATCTCTTATTCCATCTTACAGGAGCATTCATGGACTGATATCTCTTATTCTGTGTAATGTAAAGGAGAACTGATTAAGGTCATATCTGAACTAGTATCTCATTACCTAGCATGTGGAACATGGAGTGTTTGTTGAGGTCATTTATGAGCCAGTATCTCAGTATCTATGGGGTAGATTATAAACCTATGTCTCCCATTCTAGTGTATAGAAGCATTTATAGAGGTTGTTTATGGAATAATGCACTGTATTTCCAAAGGTTTTCATTCACCCATCCAAATCACTGAGTTCAGGTGTTCCAGTCTCTTCCGTGGCCACAGGTGTATAAAGCCGAGCCCCTAGGCCTGCAGACTGCTTCTACAGACATTAGTGAAAGAATGGGTCGCTCTCAGGAGCTCAGTGAATTCCAGCGTGGTACCGTGATCGGACGCCACCTGTGCAGCAAGTCCAGTCGTGAAACTTCCTCACTACTAAATATTCCACAGTCCACTGTCAGTGGGATTATAACAAAGTGGAAGCGATTGGGAACGACAGCAACTCAGCCACGAAGTGGTCGGCCACGTAAAATGACAGAGCAGTCAGCGGATGCTGAGGGGCTTAGTGCGCTGAGGTCACCGACTTTCTGCAGAGTCAATCACTACAGACCTCCAAACTTCATGTGGCCTTCAGATCAGCTCAAGAACAGCGTAGAGAGCTTCATGGAATGGGTTTCCATGGCCGAGCAGCTGCATCCAAGCCTTACATCACCAAGCGCAATGCAAAGCGTGGAATGCAGTGGTGTGAAGTGAAGAACTTGCCTGCCTTCAACCCCATAGAACACCTTTGGGATGAATTAGAGTGGAGACTGTGAGCCAGACCTTCTCGTCCAACATCAGTGTCTGACCTCACAAATGCGCTTCTGGAAGAACGGCCAGAAATTCCCATAAACACTCTTAACCCTTGTGGAAAGCCTTCCCAGAAGAGCTGAAGCTGTTATAGCTGCAAAGGGTGGGCCGACATCATATTAAACCCTATGGATTAAAGAATGGGATGTCACTCAAGTTCATATGCGTGTGAAGCCAGACGAGCGAATACTTTTGGAAATATAGTGCATGTCCTATTCTAGCATATTGGAGCATTTGTATGGGTCGATTAAGGCCTAATATCTCCTATTCTAGCATATAGGAGTGTTTACTGGGGTCATGTATGGACTAATATATCCTGTTCTAGCAGTAACTGAGCTACAGTACACGAAGTGACTTAAAATAGAATAAATTAATTAAAGTAACATGATTAAGCCAAAATTGGCAGCACTAAAGAAGAAAGGCTTTATTGTGAGTTTAAGGGGGAATTTTCAGCTTAGCTGCCCTTTAACCACGAAGCTGCCCAACACGACGAGAGCAGTTTGTGTTTTTGCAGGCGGGAGGAGAGACCCTGACCCAAAAAGGATAGGAATGCCTCAGTGCGCTCACTGGGGGTTTCTTTTCTCGCATGTTTGAGACACATCTGCAGAGTTTCTGCTCAGACACACCCCTCCACCCCCTTTTGGCAGATAGATTCGGTGAACCTGCAGCTTTTTTTGAGACGCAGCAGAAAGTTCTCTTCCATTAAAGGAATAGTTTGGTCAACAATCACTGTTACATTTTTCCTGCTTACCCAAATTGTAGTGGATCAGCCCAGGCATGTTTGGTGTCTGAAGTTTGTTTCCTTAGTTGTTGCATTTGAGCTGTTAAGCTAATGTAGATGACAAGAAGTGCTGGACAGTAACTGAGTAACTGAGTAACTGAGTATCTGAGTATCTGAGTATCTGAGTATCTGAGTAACTGAGTAACTGAGTATCTGAGTAAATGTAATTAGTTTCTGTACTTTAGTATTTTTGGTGTATCTGTACTGAAGTTTCTCCGTTCTGGGCGACTTTCTCCTTTCACTCCACTACATTTCAGAGTCTAATATCCGACTTTTTCCTCCTACATTTTGAGAAATCTGTCGTTCCTTTTGGTTTCTGTGTGTATAAAAACGTAACATGTCAAAACGAAAGAAGCGCAAAGCCAGAGCACCAATCAGGGCCCAGCGGTCACTTTGTTTAGAGCTTGTTTTGACCTGTTGGTCATACCGACCCAGTGCAGCACGCGGTTCAACGTCAGCGCAGCAGCGTAAAACTTTGGGAGAGTCTGTTCAACATAAATGATGAACTAACCTAACTTTGTGTAAATAGAGCTCAATATAGAAATATGTCCACATATGCAGTCGAGACTGACGCGGCTTTTTTCTGAATTTCTACAAACACCATTTCATTTTATAGTAAATGAGTTTGGGCTGGTTTATGTTTATGAACAGACGCCTACAGATCAACATAGTAAAGGAGCTCATCTGTGATCCTGAGTTTAAAGCCAGTTTTTATTCAACTTAAACTTGGAACTAAGTTGTAAATAAATCTGAAACTGAAACTTTGCTTGTGTGTAAAAAGTGATTTCAGAGCCACTCGGTTCTCCCTGATGGAAACTGTTTACCTTCAGTGTTTTGTGCTTCTGATCATTTTAATAGACGTCAGCGTCACTAATTAATGACGTTCTATTAAAAGACTGGTTTACCAAGAGAGACGCTGGAGGACTTTCACCTGAAATGAGTTCATGAAGCCAGTCTGGTTATAAAAATGATAACAGGACATCAGAGCCAGAATTCCTCTTTTAGTACTTTTACTTTATACTTAAGTACATTTGAAGGGAAATACTTTAGTACTTTTACTCCAGTGGAGGTCTAAAGGGAGGAACTTCTACTTTTACTAGAGTGATATTTTACCTTGGAGGTCTCGACTTTAACTCCAGGACATGATCTGTGTACTTCGTCCACCAGATTCTGACAAGCAATGGAAACTTATAAGTTAGCATTGTTCGCATTGCATGCTTAATCTAAATAACACGTAATGAAGGCTTATACCAGTTAATCCCACTGTAACAGTAAATAATCTCTCATAGACTGAATGTGATTTCTGGCACAATTCATGCGTCCAGGTGGCTGCTACTGTTTTGGCTGTACTGATGTGCTTTAGTCTGTTTTGTAGATAACAGCATGTTTATATTCAGTGCCGTCACTATTAGTGGTAGGCCTTCAGTTTGGGACATGAATATCAAATTCATGAAAAACCAAGGAAATAAACGCCTCGACAATAATGCAGCTCATCTGGTGGTCAGTTTTTGACCACAAAGCCACTGTTATCTGGCTATTTTTGGGTGGTGGACGGTCCACTCTTGACCCAGCAGCACTACAGGTGCTGTCATCACCCAAGTAATATCTGGACAGCAATGTTCTGGTGAATGTCTTGGCTGACTGGCCACGTTTGAGGGGAACTATCGCTTTAAAAGAGCAGGTTGTTGAACGACTGCTGGGGGAAATGTTCCCACGAGTGACGCTTTCCAAACATCAAACACACCATCCTTTGGTGAAAATCTGACCCGACATCTGTTGGAGGATAACTGATAAGACCAGTAATAACATCATGGCTTATCTGGGAACCAGCGTGTGTAAATAAAATCAGACACGATCACCGAGCGAATCCAAATATTGTCCTGAGCAGAGTGGACAGATCTGCGTGCTTACACTGGCGCCGGACCACAGAGTTCGGGTCAAACGAGCTCTTTAAAGCTTTAACGCTCTTGGGTTCTTTATTGAACAGCCTACCTCGGAGCAGAGGGGTCAACAGCGGACACTTTTATATTAAAGGAATATTAACAAAATATAACAAAAACAGACGGCCCTTGTTATTTGGTACAGGCCGTCATAGCTTATCTACTCATGCTCAGATCATTAAAGGGCCCATATCATGCAAAAACAAACGTTCCTCACTTTCTTGTAGACGCTGAACTGACAAAATGTAACATTCATTCCTTCATACATGAAAATGTTTGTGATGTCACAAAAAACAACACATTTACAGTTTAGCCCCACCCATTCAGCCTACAGCAGTGTTGCTCCACCCATTCAGCCTACAGCAGCTTAGCCCCACCCATTCAACCTACAGCAGTTTAGCCCCGCCCTTTTAGCCATGCTAATTAGGGGGTTTAAGCTGCTATACATTAGCTTCATAGCTCCAGCGCTAAAACAATGCAAATTTTTTAACGCAGCTTTTGTTTAGGAAGCTACATTTTATGTATATTAAACGTAATTGATATAATGTTGTTTACAATATAAGGCACAGTTCTGCTAAAAAGGGCCATTAGAAACCATTAGGATTAAAACCTGATGGCTTTGTTTTCTAATGTGAATTGTTTTAAAGGTTTCCAGTAGAGACCACTAGTTTCCGGTAGGACGCTTTTGAATCCCATTAGGAAACCATCAAATGGATTTAGAGCCAATCACTGCTCAACTCTTAAACTATTAGGATCCTTTGCACTGTGATATCAAGAGTTTCTATGTTTTTTTAGATTTACTATAAATAGAGTTAATATTAATCTCATTATTGTTATTCAGACCACATGCTTTATGCAAACTTCAAGCATGTCTTAGCTGATTGGCTACATGTATGATTGGGGGGGTGGACTCGCAGTATTAGATTTTCACTGAACTCACTAACTGTTCACACTTATTCAGCGTCCATATGAAGGGCTGAGATATCTTACAGCTTAAACTCCGTCACAGTGAAGAATGTGCTGCTCTGTCTGTGACGGTTTCACTGTAATTACAGGCTCAGAGCAGCAGCTCCTTTACAGGCGCATACCTTCCATCACCTGTATGTGTTTTTAACACGTCTGTCACTGAGGCAGTCAAATAACATCAGGAGAAAACAGAGCTTTGAAAAATGACTTTTCCTCTGTTGAAAAAGCTTCAGATAATAATGAACACTGGACTGTGCAGAGCAGCCCCTCAAACCTCTTACAGCACTGCAGGTGGGGCTTTCAGCCAGATTCACCAGGAAAAATAAACGGCAGATTTTCTTTCTTTCTGCACTGGAAACAACTATCTCACCCTCAACTATCTCAGTCTCAGCTATCTCACGTTAGCTATCTCACCCTAACTATCTCAGACTCAGCTATCTCACCCTATCTCAGTCTCAGCTATCTCACCCTAACTATCTCACCCTCAACTATCTCAGTCTCAGCTATCTCACCCTAACTATCTCACCCTCAACTATCTCTGTCTCAGCTATCTCACGTTAGCTATCTCACCCTAACTATCTCAGACTCAGCTATCTCACCCTATCTCAGTCTCAGCTATCTCACCCTAACTATCTCACCCTCAACTATCTCAGTCTCAGCTATCTCACCCTAACTATCTCACCCTCAACTATCTCTGTCTCAGCTATCTCACGTTAGCTATCTCACCCTAACTATCTCAGTCTCAGCTATCTCACCCTATCTCAGTCTCAGCTATCTCACCCTAACTATCTCACCCTCAATTATCTCAGTCTCGGCTATCTCACCCTAACTCACCTGCAAATATCTCAGTCTCAGCTATCTCACCCTATCTATCTCACTGTCAACTATCTCAGTCTTAGCTACTTCAGCTACTTCAGCCTAACTCTCTTACCCTCAACTGTCTCACCCTCAAGTTTTCAAGTCACCCTCGAGTTTTTAAACACTGTCCACTCACTGTCCACTCTATTAGACACTCCTACCTTGTCGGTCCACCTTGTAGATGTAAAGTCAGAGACGACAGCTTGTCTGCTGCTGCACAGTTTGTGTTGGTCATCCTCTAGTCCTTCATCAGTGGTCACAGGACGCTGCCCACAGGACGCTGATGGCTGGATAGGTTTGGTTGGTCCTGACCACTGAAGAACAGGGTAACAGAGTATCAGAGATGGACTACAGTCTGTAACTGTAGAGTGAAACTATACGGTCAGTGGAGCTGATACAGTGGACAGTGAGAGTAGAAATGAGGAGATGGTTTTAATGAAGTGGCCAGTCAGTGTCTGTACAACCTGATCTGCTGACGTTGTATGAAAACAAACAGGCTCCACTCTCACTGTGACTCAAATAAACTGAGCTGTGAAAACAGGCCAGACGTCCAACCACAGCTCAGCGCCGGACACCACAAACATTTCCTGCTCTCCACATCAGAGAGGGGTCAGAGGTCATGGCCAGGGCAGCCTGTGGGTTCACTCGGGCAGAGGAAGTGTGGACAGAGAGGACGAGGTCAGGAGAACAGAGAGAAAATAACACCGTGAGAAGCATCATGTGTCAAAGAACAGCAGGCAGATAAAAACCCAATCAGGATCATGAAGGTAATCAAGCTCAAATCAAAAGGATCCTCTTTCCTTCTATTATTATTATTATTATTATTATTATTATTATTATTATTATTATTAAATATTGTTGTTCTATACATTTTATTTGTATGTATGGAAACACAAGAACAAATTATTCTTTATTAATTATTCATCACAAACAGGAGAAAAGCATAAAACACTCTATAGATGATTCTGCTGAACTGAATCAAACACATTTGGGACTTTTAACTGATCTTGGACTTTAGACTAAAACCCTTTTCCTCTGAGTGACTCTAAACTTTAAGTATGATTATTTTATTAAAACTGATGACTGAATGTTCCATTTCATCTCTACCAAAACAATCATAACTCTACTAAACTTTACCGCCTGTTTCAGTCGTGACCGTTTCAGCTCATTCTGACCTCAGAACCTCAGCAGCTCATGACCAGCAAACTCGGCTCTGACCAGCTGTTCACACAGAAAATCACCATATTTTACAGTAAAACATACAATATACAATACACATTTACTTCAAAACAGTGGGATCTAACTGCTCACCATGTGGCCATGAGGGACAGGGATGCAGCCTCACTACCTGCTCTGAAATACAGGGGCGTGGCTAAAATAAGGCTCCGCCTACATACAAAAATTTTCAGTAGTGATATAAGCTTTTTTTTATTCTTGAAAGTTTTTTAATGTAAAAATTAAACTTGTGATTAATCCAAATCTTTAAACGAAATAAAAATCTATAAACATGTCACATTGAAAAATGCAAAAGAATAACCAAAATGTGTGTGTGTGTGTGTGTGTGTGTATATATATATACCCCCACAATCGGGGGCGTAAGGGCAGATAGGTAAAATGTGAGTTGGACCATGTGGTGCTGATTTCTGCATGACGTTAGCTGCAGTGGAAGCAGGACTCCCTCTGGCCTGGCCTGTGTTTCTGGGTAGCCGCTGGCCACTGCATGTGTTAATGGTTCTCCTCAGCTCCTTTACTCTGTAAACATATCAGTATCAGTGAGGCAGCTTTGTTTCTCTGCCTCACACTAAACCCATTAAACCTCTGAGCTGAAGAACATCTGAGGTGGCATTAGAACTTCAGGACCCAGAGTAAACTCAGAGTAAAGAGTTTGTGTGAAACCCTGTAGATGGTTAGCGGGAGAAAACCTGGATTTCAACAAATGTTTATCAAAGTTGATCAAAATATTACATCATATGCAGTTGCACTCAAAATAATTCAACCCCCACTGAGACTGCAAAGATTTACAAATACAAGCTTTTGATGAAGACCTAACACTACCTGTGTATCAGTTAATAGGCCTCAACTATCTTACCCTCAATTATCTCACTCTCAGCCATCTCACCCTCAACTATCTTACCCTCAACTATCTCAGTCTCAGCCATCTCACCCTCAACTATCTTACCCTCAATTATCTCAGTCTCAGCCATCTCACCCTCAACTATCTTACCCTCAATTATCTCAGTCTCAGCCATCTCACCCTCAACTATCTTACCCTCAATTATCTCACTCTCAGCCATCTCACCCTCAACTATCTTACCCTCAATTATCTCAGTCTCAGCCATCTCACCCTCAACTATCTTACCCTCAACTATCTCAGTCTCAGCTATCTCACCCTCAACTATCTCAGTCTCAGCTATCTCACCCTCAACTATCTCAGTCTCAGCTATCTCACCCTATCTCAGTCTCAGCTATCTCACCCTAACTATCTCACCCTCAACTACCTCAACACCAACACTCACCCTCAACTATCTCATTGTCAGCTATCTCACCCTATAAGGAGCAAAAATATTAGTGAACACCATAAGAAAAACACTACTCATGCAAGAACTTCATGCCTGGACACCTTTTCACACTCCACTCTTGACCAAAAACACTTAAGTCAGCTTGAATATGCAAGAAGGAATTTGGAGTTCTGGGAGATTTATGGAGTGATGTAACTAAACTAGAACTGTTTGGACCTATGGATCCGTGATATGTCTGGCATAAGAAAAGCAAAGCTTATAACAAAAAGAAAACCATCCCTGTGGTCAAGCATGGATGTGGTCAGTCCTGTTGAGTGGTGTTTTGCTGCTGCAGGAACAGGTAATCCTAACCATTTGACTGGCATCATGGATTTGTTGAAATCTGGGGCCCTTTTGGAGAAGACCGTGATGCCTTTATTGTATAAATTGACACAATCGGTCAGGGATAGGTCTTGACATGTCCTTGAGTGACTATCTCAGTCACTGGATTTAAATCCCTCTGAAACCCTTGGGTGGGGTTTAAAGAAAGCTGTGACGGTACAGAAACCAAGGAACATTAATGAGCTGGAAGCTTCTGCAGCTGTGAATGAGTAAAGAGATGTCAGACGTTTGTGAGCATCTACCAGAAACATTTGTTGGAGGTTATAAAGTGTAAAGGTTGCACCATGAAATCCTGACTTTGGGGGCTGAATCATTTTGTACAGACATTTTTGGAGAGAATTATTTGTTATTTGTTATTTCAACACTTATGCCTTACAGCAGGGGTCAGCAAACCTTTCAACAAAATCAAACTGCTTTGGGAGCCACAGCATTTTGTCTATTGTACCATCTTGGCTGTAAAACATCAGACGCAATCATGCAGACGTGCCTTGCTCCACTTTGAGCTTCAGCTCAGCTATAATTGCTTTTCTCGCATCTCTGGCAGGAAACCTTTCCAAAGGAACAGTTTCTTGTAAAATGGCTCAACTTTTTACGAGGCTGAAGTCGCTTCTCGTTCGCCAGCTTACTTGTTCAAATTTTCCCGTTCCATCTTAACCAATCACATTCATCCTGGTGGCTGGTATTCAATTACATTCATTCTGCCTCGGAGGCAGCACTGCCTCCAGAACCGTTTTGAGTAGCGATTTCACACACAAGCGTAATAATTTGTAAATCTAAATTGGGCATAATACTATAGTGACCCGCTATTGGCTGGTGCTGCCTCCAAGAGGCTCAGGGGGCGTGGCCGTACGAGTGGCCACACGTGGAGGTTCATAGGCCTCCTGAACAGAGACTTGATGTTCTTTAAATGTACATTTACATTTACGGCATTTGGCTGAGGCTCTTATCCAGAGCGACTTACAGTTTAATCATTTTACACAGGGAGGCGAAGGTGGTGTTAGGAGTCTTGCCCAAGGACTCTTATTGGTATAGTGCTGGGTGTTTACCCAGGTGGGGTTGAACCCCAGTCTACAGCGTAGAAGGCAGAGGTCTTACCCACTACACTATCCCAAATGCAGTTGTTGTTTGTTAGTGTAAAGATGTGTCTGGAGTGGGGTCCATGCTGTGGGTTGGTCACTGTGACAGTGAAGCCTGTGGTTAGTGGTGACCTCCCTCGTGAGTCCAGTATGTGCCTTTCTGCCTGGTGTTTAATAAAGAGCATTCCTTTTGGTGGAATCATCATTACTCCACGCCGATGCCACAATACAAAGCTCGTTCCCCGTTTGACTGAGTATGACTTTAATCTGGGAAGCTAGACTTTCTCATGGCTTTCCCACCTGCTGTGTAAAAACCCAGTCAGATTCTCACAGATGTAATGGAAGAGCTGAAAACAGGAAGGATGCGGCGCTGACGGTCAGAATGGCTGAAGTTAGCCTCAGGGATCATCCAGCTGAACAAAAGCTCTTGTGTGAAGCCCTTGAGTGGCAGGGTCACCGCGGCCAGATGGACTAAGACATAGTGCCGTTCTGCGTCACTGCATGAAAATAAACTGTTCATTCTGCGGTAACGGCTGCTCTGGGGGAACTAATGACCGTCTTTGCTCAGAAGATAAGCTGGAATAAGGAACAAGCCCTATAAAAATGAAACTAGATATCCTGTCAGTATATTCCAAAATATTAATAGAATATATTGGAATACCTTGGGGCTCGAGATGTGCTTGGATGATCATGTAAAGCACAAAGACAGAATTGCTATCAGAACAAAACTGAAGTAGAGGTTGATGGAATGTCTTAGATCTTATTTGAAGTCATGTTGGACTATTTCAATTGGTCTATTCATTATGAAGCTGTCTTTATTTATTTAGTGATTTATTGAGATGTTTTTCTTCCGGCTCTTTGTGTTCTATGTTGACCTACTATGTACATAAATTGACAGCTTTGAAAGCAGAGCTTGAAAATTACACCTGATCACCAGTGGAGGACAGTAACTGAGTAACTGAGTGACTGAGAACCATTTTCTTACTAAAGAACCCTTCAAGAACCATCTTTTTAGGAGTGAATATTTACAGATATAAAATAATCAAATAATAACCATCAATATTGTTCTAATTGCCATGTTTTTATATCTGTGGTCGTCCTTTTTTAAAGGGCTGGCTGCGTAAGGGACGTTACCGAAGCTCCTATTCATGTTTTCTTGTTTTTGAGAGCGTAAAATAAGGTCACATGTCCAAAATCAGACTGAAAAGACTCCATAATACTGGATCTTACTGTCTTAATCAGGTGCCTTTGTTTGTATCAGGTGTCTTTATTTCTTTTATTTCTGCTCCCTGTGAAAACAGCTTGATTATAACGTGGTTATGTTGAGCTGATTTGCCTCCTGGTCTGTCGGGGCTGCAGAATCTCAGCCAAATCCACTTAATCACACATTTCAGTTTCAGTAAGACGCGATGGGAAGTGTAATGGAAAAACCAGCGTAGGTCGTGACGGATTTGGAAAAAAAATGTTTTCGTGAGGTCTGATTGGTGGGTTTAGTGGGCCTTCACTATAATGGAATAAACGTGTAAATGTGAGGTTGCCAAATCCGCTCCTTTGTTTTCTCTCCCTGGATTACTCGGCCTCGAACACAGAAACTCTGCTCCCTCTCTGACGTTCTGCCTGGGTTTGCAGACGGTTCTCCGTAGGTTTCAGAGCTGAGATGAAAGCAGGAACACGGAGAGAGCAGCGCATGACGAATGAGTTAAGAATGCAGATCTGCTGCTGTGACCCATCGCGGATCCAGCGCTCTGCAGACAAACAGCCGGCCTCTCTCTGCTCTCCAGAGCACTGCGACAGTCTGAATTCCTCCTCAGTCCGCTCTGCATCACCCTTATTAAGAGATGAGTGGTCCATCTCTCAGCACAGACTCAGATACAGAGCGTGCTGTTATGTGAGGGACAGTCTGGTCTCAGCCTGAAAGCTCAGTCACCTTATTTGTTTCTGTCGTCTGCTGGGCCTCAACTGCAGGATGTGTTGCAAACAGGCCTGGAACCGACGTGACTCTGTAGTTAAAGGTTATTTTGGAAGATTTTTACATAAGTTGAGTACAGAAATCAAATTTTTGTAGTTTTACTCAGGTGCATTTCCAAGAGAAAACACTTTCATACTACTGGCCAAAGATGGTATAAAAGCTAGAAATAGCAGAGACAGTATATGACCAGCAGGGGGCGCCTCTGACTCTAGAGACACTTTTGAGGAGGGCTTAGTTTTGAGCAGGTAAATCGTGGCTAGCTTAACGTCTGACATTTCAGCCCCAAACTATCCACTTTTGGGCATAATTCTCTATTTTTATTACTCGATGGGCTACAGAGACCATAAACATGCTGCTCGTTCAGCTGCGCTGGAGCGGATGGTTTGGCAAGGGAAATGATTGTTTGACGTTGCCTAGTAACATAATTGACCACAGTTTCCATGAGCACAACCTACTTAACCTACTTAAGTATTATTTTGGAAGATTTTTACTTTAATTGAGTATAGAAATTGAATATTTGTACTTTTACTCAATTACAAATACCTCTTTCCTCCTTGAGTAATCGGCGAATGTTGATACCACGACCACCGATGGACAGAGAAACTCTGCGTTGCGTTTTTATCCGTCAGGATTTTATTCCCGAGAACAGAAATACGGCCTGTTAGTGTTGGTTAGCGAGCACCTGCTTCTCCTCTCCTCTCCTCACCTCCTCATACGGGACAAAGATAAAGAAGAGCGATAAAGCTTATAGAAAAGATGTAGAATGTGTTGGAAGTGGTTCTATACAGCACCAGAGAGGGTCCTGGCTATGCTGTCTCCTCCTGGTGTGTGTAATTTAGCTGTATTAGGAAGCAAATGCTCAGCTCACAGTGAGAGCCGGACAGGATGAAGTACAGCCTCCACACCGGGGGGTTAGTTTAACACACTGCTACAGCCAAGACCCCCAGATTACACACTCAGGGAACTGCATACAATATCCCCCCCTATATACATCCAACACAGTCAAATCTGATGATGTTTCAGTCACAGGTTCATCAGAAACGTCGGTGTCATGTAAATATCTTTGGGGTTTTATGTGCTGATACTTGCTGTTGCACTTTGTGGTCTAAAATTAAAGCGTCAGCGATTCTCTTTGTAACGATCACTGAAAAGATATTTTCATGTGTTTATGTTGGAGAGCTTGTCTAGTTCAGTCATCAGATCAACTGCGCTGATGTCTCAGACTTTTTTCTTTCTCAAGAGCACATTTAAGAAAACGGTCAGGAAGATGTTGGAGAATGAGGCCCAGTGTTTTTTCTGTTTGGCTTAAAATCTCCCTTCTGGAGAGACGGCGCCTGGACTCGCCCAGTTTGGATTGGTTCATTCAGGCTCCAGCTCCGCCCTGGCTCCGCCCACTCATCATCATCATCATCATCACTCACCTGCAGCTGGACTGTGATTTACTCACATATATAAACACCTGGGCTCTGTTTGCAAGCTTCTTCCTGTTTCTTTGTGCTGAGGTGATCTGGTTCTTTGCTCTTCTTTCTGTTCTGTTTCTGCACTTTTTACGCAGGTAGCAGATCACAGTGCTTTACAGATGAACGACAAAGTTCAGTAAGAGCAATAAAATAAAAAAAGCTTTCATTTCTTCTGATTTTTAGAAGGAACAGCACATCACCAAACTGAAATCTGATCTGAAAACTCATCTCTTTGCCACTTTACCTGACACAGCAAGAGAAAAGCAAACACCTTAAAACTGAACCTTGTGGGACTCCACAAGAGATATTTGATGAATGACCTCACAATGCAATCAAAAGCTGTTGAGTACAGCAGGATTCTTAAGACTGAAGTCCTTTTAACTGATATTATTCTCAGCACCAAAAAGGGAAATCCACAAAGTTATTCTCGTTATGATGATAAAGGTGTCTATTAAAATCATCTGAGGAATCAGAGAATAATTATCTTGCATTGTATCATATTGCAGGGGTAACTCCAGGGTGTCCAGTACTGTTTGGTGATTTCCTCTGAAAGCTCCTCATTATTATTACATAATGCAAAAGTCTGGTCTCAGGGTTGGCCCACTATTAAAGAAGCTATTTAGTTTGACAGTACTAAAGATAATGCATGATTTTTGATGAGAGTCAGTGGAGAACAGTACCTGAGTAACTGAGTATCTGAGTATCTGAGTAAATGTAATTAGTCTCTGTACTTTAGTATTTTTGGTGTATCTGTACTGAAGTTTCTCCGTTCTGGGCGTCTTTTTCCTTTCACTCCACTACATTTCAGAGTCTAATATCCGACTTTTTCCTCCTACATTTTGAGAAATCTGTCGTTCCTTTTGGTTTCTGTGTGTATAAAAACGTAACATGTCAAAACGAAAGAAGCGCAAAGCCAGAGCACCAATCAGGGCCCAGCGGTCACTTTGTTTAGAGCTGGTTTTGACCTGTTGGTCATACCGACCCAGTGCAGCACGCGGTTCAACGTCAGCGCAGCAGCGTAAAACTTTGGGAGAGTCTGTTCAACATAAATGATGAACTAACCTAACTTTGTGTAAATAGAGCTCAATATAGAAATATGTCCACATATGCAGTCGAGACTGACGCGGCTTTTTTCTGAATTTCTACAAACACCGTTTCATTTTATAGTAAATGAGTTTGGGCTGGTTTATGTTTATGAACAGACGCCTACAGATCAACATAGTAAAGGAGCTCATCTGTGATCCTGAGTTTAAAGCCAGTTTTTATTCAACTTAAACTTGGAACTAAGTTGTAAATAAATCTGAAACTGAAACTTTGCTTGTGTGTAAAAAGTGATTTCAGAGCCACTCGGTTCTCCCTGATGGAACCTGTTTACCTTCAGTGTTTTGTGCTTCTGATCATTTTAATAGACGTCAGCGTCACTAATTAATGACCTTCTATTAAAAGACTGGTTTACCAAGAGAGACGCTGGAGGACTTTCACCTGAAATGAGTTCATGAAGCCAGTCTGGTTATAAAAATGATAACAGGACATCAGAGCCAGAATTACTCTTTTTTAGTACTTTTACTTTATACTTAAGTACATTTGAAGGGAAATACTTTAGTACTTTTACTCAAGTGGAGGTCTAAAGGGAGGAACTTCTACTTTTACTGGAGGAATATTTTACCTTGGGTCTCTACTTTAACTCCAGGACATGGTTTCTGTACTTCGTCCACCACCGGCTGATGTTACATGAGCACCAGAGAAGAAAGGAGCAGTTTGTATTAGCAGTGGTGGTGATCATTCCCCTTAATGGAGCTGAATGGAGTCCTCGCTCAGCTCAAAACACTGTGCTATTCTCCGCTCCCATTACAATTAATTACAAACATCCTCCACGCCAGCCTGCTTCCTGACGTCACTCAGTCACGCAGCACCAGCTGCGTTGAAAGCGCACAGCCCAAAACATGACATTGTGCTGGCAGGCGGCGTTAGCAGCTGGATGGGCAGGAAATCCTTCACAGGTCAGCAATGGTCAGCAGGAAGTGGAGCTAAAGGCAGGTGGGCAAGAAGGCCTGCAGAACTGGGGGGAGTTCAGGCCTGGATCATGTGGCTAAAGAATACATGGCGCTGTGTATATTTGCGTGATTTAGGGTTTTAAACTTTAAGCTCAGTAACAGCATTTCTGCTTCTTTTTATCTGTAGGGAGCATCAGATTCTGAATCAGACCACACACTGGAACCGAGCTGTGTTAAAGCGATAGTTTAGAAATCAGATTTAACCTACAGAATCTTCCTCCTAACACAGACAGACTCATGCATGTGTGTTTTAGCACACCAGCACCAAAATCTCCGTTTTTATTATTATGTTAAATGAAAGACACACAAAAACATGAGCTAAAATACTAGAAATAGCCGCTGAATCTGAGGAGAAAACGACTTCATTCTAGTGAAATTCTGTCTATGCAGCAAGAACATTTTACTCGACAAGAAGCCTTAAAATAAGTCCCAGCTTAGAAATTAGAGGTTAGGTTAGAGTTCAAAGCTATGAAATAAGTAAAAACTGCTTTTTTTAGATGAAATACTTGAGACTTGCTGCAGCTGAGTAATAAGTGAAATACGCTGAATATTAGTGTATAAATCTTTCATTCAATTTATTTGCCTTGTTAATTTTAGCACTGTGAAAAATGAAGGAAATAAATTTGCTTTTTAGTGTAAATGACTGAACACTGAAAATAACTGAAAGCTGTCTGCTGTTTAAACCGGCATTTAATTTAAAACTAGTCCTTAATCTCAAAGTGCACTGCAAACAAAAGGTATCAAGTTAAATTGTCTTAAATCTTGTTGATATATCTAATACTCATGTTTTAAATCATTGTCCGCTTATCTTATTTCTAGATGATTTTTGCTTGTTTTGAGTAATTAAGGAAAATGATCTCACTATATTGGCAGATAATTATGCTTATAAGAACTGAAGGCATGTGCTTGAAACAAGCAAAGCTATACTATATGCCAATATAGTGAGACTGACTTATTAAAATGACTCAAAACAAGTAAAAAACACATAGAAATAAGTTAAAAACTACCTGAACTTGATAAATATAGATATTAAGACTAGATTTAAAATGATTTCTCTTGTTAAGATGAAGTGCGGATGTCTTACAACGGGAAACTGATTTTACTTGAACATTAGAGAGAAAAAATTCCTCTGAATGAAACAAAACCGCTATCTTAACTATTTATTTATGCAGGCAATTTTCAGAAATTGGTGGAGTTCCCCTTTGATGAGGCCCCGAGTGTAAACGTACAGCATCTGCAGGTCGTGACTGGGGTCATGTTGTTGTTTTGTAGTCCACAACGTGCCCAGATTAAGGAATTCTCTGTCAAACAAAAATGTTCCAAAGTTTTGTTCTCAGGGCATTTTATCCCCCCTCTGTCATCGGACCCTCGGAATGAGGTCGTACAGCAGTCCTTGGGCCTTGTTCACACTGCCAGCCTGAGTCCTGCCTGTCATAAGAAGAGCATCTGTGAGGTCAGACGCCGATGTTGGACGAGAGGGTCTGGCTCACAGTCTCCATTCTAGTTCATCCCAAAGGTGTGTGATGGGGTTGAGGTCAGGGCTCTGTGAGGGTCAATCAGGTTCTTCCACCCCAAACTCACCCAGTCAGGCTTTTATCGAGCTGCTTTGGTCACTGGATCTCAGTCACACCGGAACAGAAAAGGTTCTACCCCAAACTGTTCCACAAAGTTGGAATCGTAAATGTTGTCCAGAACGTCTTGATGCTGAAGCTTTAAGATTCCCTTCACTGGAACTCAGGGTTCTAGACCAACCCCTGAAAAACAGCCCATATCATCATCCCTCCTCCACCAAACTTTACAGCTGGCACAGGGCAGTCAGGCAGGTAACGTCCTCCTGGCATTCGCCAAACCCAGACTCGCCCATCAGACTGACAGATAGAGAAGTGTGTCTGATCCACTTGTACCAGTACAACACACACTAACACACCACCACCACGTCAGTGTTACTGCAGTGCTGAGAATGACCCACCACCCAAATAGTACCTGCTCTGTGAGGGTCCATGGGAGTCCTGACCACTGAAGAACAGGGTAACAGAGTATCAGAGAAACAGATGGACTACAGTCTGTAACTGTAGAACTACAGAGTGCAGCTATACGGTCAGTGGAGCTGATAAAGTGGACAGTGAGCACAGAAACGAGGAGGTGGTCAGAATGATATGCCTGATCAGGGTATGTACTCTATGGTTTATATATTATGCTTATAAGTCCAATATTTGAGGCCTTGATGCTTGAAGCTTCGGACAGTCCTGGGCTGGAAGTTAGGGAACCAGCCTCGTGACCAGAAGGTCGCTGGTTCAATCCCCAGTGCCAACAGTCCGTGACTGAGGTGTGTCCTTGAGCAAGACACCTAACCCCCAATTGCTCCACGGGTGCTGTGGATAGGGCTGCCCACCGCTCTGGTCAAGTGTGCTCACTGCCCCTTCGTGTGTGTGTGTGTGTATTCACTAGTGTGTATGTGGTGTCCCACTTCATGGGTGGGATAAATGCGGAGGTGGAATTTCCCGGTTTGTGGGATTAAAAAAGTATTTTCAAACTTAATATGTAAGTACATGTATTTTGAAATATATGCCTGACCCTTCATGACCTGTCAGATTATCAGATTTCTGAACAGGTAAAGAAGAGCAGGGGTTCCTCATTTGGGCCTCGTTAAGGCGACCCGTCCTCTAAGGTCTAGAACTGATTTCAGCAGGTCAGCGTTGGTGATCAGAGCTCTGAACACCAGACTGAGATGATTTCTCCTTGGTGTGGTGGAGAGACGCTGATGCCACATTTTTTGTTTTCTTATGACGCAATGCCACCCACGCTGCTCTCACAGGGCTGCTGACGATGAACTGGGAGAGAGAGGATTTATCCTCTGACACTACATCGTATTTTCCATCAGTGACCTTTCTCTCTCTCACACACACACACACACACACACACACACACACACACACACAGAAGCCCTTGTCTTCAGGACAGAACTGCGCAGGGTGGGGTCTCCCGGGCAGCTAAGCGGCTTGTAGACATAATGAGATGATCGCTGCCTTCAGCCTTCAGCCTTCAGTGAGCATGGTACTGGGAACACGGTTAAAGAACATGGTTCTTTACTCGGTTAAATGGTTCTTCTCTATGATGGAAACTCACGCATGGTTCTTCAGAAGAAACGGATCATTAGATATTACACCTTTATACTTTTGGGTTCTATATAGGAGCCTAAGGTGACATGACATATATTCTTTAATAAGACATGGCCACAAATTAATATATTGAGGCCACAAGTTTCCCACATAGTAATTTCTGGCTTCTAAATAGTAATTTGTGGCCTCAATGTACTAATTTGTAGCCTTAATCTATAAATCGTGGCCACAATGTAGTAATTTGTGGCCTCAATCTTCAAACTGTGGCCTTAATCTATAAATTGTGGCCACAATGTAGTAATTTGTGGCCTCAATCTACAAACTGTGGCCTTAATCTATAAATTGTGGCCACAATGTAGTAATTTGTGGCCTCAATCTACAAACTGTGGCCTCAATCTATAAATTGTGGCCACAATGTAGTAATTTATGGCCTCAATCTACAAACTGTGGGCTCAATCTATAAATTGTGGCCACAATGTAGTAATTTGTGGCCTCAATCTACAAACTGTGGCCTCAATCTATAAATTGTGGCCACAATGTAGTAATTTGTGGCCTCAATCTACAAACTGTGGCCTCAATCTATAAATTGTGGCCACAATGTAGTAATTTGTGGCCTCAATCTACAAACTGTGGCCTTAATCTATAAATTGTGGCCACAATGTAGTAATTTGTGGCCTCAATCTTCAAACTGTGGCCTTAATCTATAAATTGTGGCCACAATGTAGTAATTTGTGGCCTCAATCTACAAACTGTGGCCTTAATCTATAAATTGTGGCCACAATGTAGTAATTTGTGGCCTCAATCTACAAACTGTGGCCTCAATCTATAAATTGTGGCCACAATGTAGTAATTTATGGCCTCAATCTACAAACTGTGGGCTCAATCTATAAATTGTGGCCACAATGTAGTAATTTGTGGCCTCAATCTACAAACTGTGGCCTCAATCTATAAATTGTGGCCACAATGTAGTAATTTGTGGCCTCAATCTACAAACTGTGGCCTTAATCTATAAATTGTGGCCACAATGTAGTAATTTGTGGCCTCAATCTACAAACTGTGGCCTCAATCTATAAATTGTGGCCACAATGTAGTAATTTATGGCCTCAATCTACAAACTGTGGGCTCAATCTATAAATTGTGGCCACAATGTAGTAATTTGTGGCCTCAATCTACAAACTGTGGCCTCAATCTATAAATTGTGGCCACAATGTAGTAATTTGTGGCCTCAATCTACAAACTGTGGCCTCAATCTATAAATTGTGGCCACAATGTAGTAATTTGTGGCCTCAATCTACAAACTGTGGCCTTAATCTATAAATTGTGGCCACAATGTAGTAATTTGTGGCCTCAATCTACAAACTGTGGCCTCAATCTATAAATTGTGGCCACAATGTAGTAATTTATGGCCTCAATCTACAAACTGTGGGCTCAATCTATAAATTGTGGCCACAATGTAGTAATTTGTGGCCTCAATCTACAAACTGTGGCCTCAATCTATAAATTGTGGCCACAATGTAGTAATTCATGGCATCAGTATAGCGATGTGTGGCCTTAATAAAGTCACCATGCCAGGTTAGAGGCTCTGCACCTTGTGCTAACCGTGCCAGGTTGCTGTGTTACACGCCTGTTTGTGCTTTAGCCCGTGAGGAACTGCGTAACGCCGTCCGTCAGAGTTACTGAACTGTGCGCTGTGACGTTTGTGTGATGCTAACGCTGGAATATAGGCTTCCTTTACCTGTTAGCTGCATTAGCCTCTTAGCTCCAGCGCTAACATTAAAGAATCCCTGCACGTCTGGGCTGACGGACTGAATCTGGGGTAGAGAGGAGAATTACATGCTCCTGAGCTTTAAGGACAGACGGCCTGCAGGCTGGTCAGGGGCTGGTCAGGTGTTTGTTAACTGAAACCCAGCCAGACGGACGGCTGATCGGATCCAGAGCAGAAGGCCAGGAGATTCTGATTCTGGCCTGTGAGAGTCTCAAAGCTGCTTACAGAACAAAAAACTGTTTACCTCCAATTATTCGCTAATTTATGACACCAGGAGACGACAGATCTGCTCGGAGTGACTCCCAGTAAATCCGACGCATGCTGAGCTCAGGAAAACGCTGGGTTTTATCCTGAATCCGCTTCTCCTGCTGCTCTGCTGTTGGAGATCTCAGTGGAAAAGTCCTTCACGCTTCTGGTTATAATGAATCTTCATTGCTCGTTTCCGAGAGTTACTGTACATTTCTCTTTCGTCGTCTGTTAGTCCTCCTGGCTCCTCCATGGTGCTCATGCCTTGAATCGCCTCTTCCTACAATTATTTTTGACCCGTAGTTCAAACATTTTGTGCAAAGTGCAGATTCTAAACTTTCATTTCATCATTTTATTATGAAGGGACAAAACATCCTCAATATTTTGTCAGGAAACGGGTAAATTTGGAAGTTCAGAGTCAAACACAATGTAAATCACATATAAATGTAAGTGGTTATTAAAGTGACTTTATTAATTGCATTTATACATAACGACGTACAGCGGAATGGCTCCTCTGAACTCACCAAGGTTAATCATGTTTGTGTGTATTGGGATTATATCAGTACCTAAATGATTTACTATCTTACTATATTAAATCTCCATTTACATCCGTTTGGGTGGTGCTGATTTGTATGAAATGTTTATAAACAGTGTTTTCTTGTTCGTAGACTTTGAATAGAAACTATATCACACAGTATCTGATTAGTGGTGGTCCTATGGTGGTCTCTTCTCAGTGGTGAATGAGGTAATAGACCTACATAGTGGAAGCACAAGGGGGGTGTTTCTAATAAAGTGGCCACTTAGTGGAAGCACAAGGTGGGTGTTTCTAATAAAGTGGCCACTAAGTGGAATCACGAGGTGGGTGTTTCTAATAAAGTGGTAACTGGACCACAGCAGGATGGGTTCCCCTTTTCAAGTCTTGGTTCCTCTCAAGGTTCTTATGAGAAGTTCTGAAGTGATGAATAATCATTATGATAATCTCTGTGTGTGTGTGTGTGTGTGTGTGTGTGTGTGTGTGTGTGTGTGCGCAGGAACTGGTGTGCGTACGTGGTGACGAAGACGGTGAGCTGTGTTGTTGAAGACGGAGTGGAGACGTACGTAAAACCTGAATACCAGCCGTGCACATGGGGGGTGCAGTGTGCACGCTCTGTAATGTGAGTATATCCCTGTGTGTGTGTGTGTGTGTGTGTGTGTGTGTGTGTGTGTGCGTTCTTCCTCAAACATTTGCACACATCTACTCATGAAGTGCTTTTCTTTATATTCCTTTATACTTTATTACTTCCACACATTTTATAATAACAGTGAACCCGTCAAAGTCAACCTAAAATAATTTTTGGTTTATGCTAATTAGCCATCATATCTCACCAATTAAAAGACTGAAGTCTTATTTCCTGTAATCATCTATTGTAGGAACTCAACAGTCAGTAAACTCGTAGAATCTGAATGACTTTATTTGGCTGAGTATGCTACACACATGAATGTGTCTTAGTGAGTGCACATATTTCCGACCTGCAACTCCATATAAACAGGATGAAGCATTTAAAAAAACACTTGCGAAAAAAAAATAGCTCATTAATTTTGGACTCATTCAGGAGCGCCCTCTAGTGTCTGACCAACCCGGAAAAAACACAGAGAGGCAATTCTGTGAGTCATTGTGGGTCTGTCTATATAAATGAAGACGGATTCCGTAGCGTTACGTAGTAAAGTAACACTATTAAAGCAAAAACTAGCGGAGAAGAAATGTGCACTGTAGGATTTGGGGATTTGGTGCCCTCTCTGGTGGAAATATGTAATCGCATGCAATTTACCCAAGAATGTTTTGTAACGTCTGCTGCACTTCAGACCCCACAAGCAGATGAATCTGATTTCTGCGATTAAATTGAAAGAGAAGTTGAAGGGAACAACGGTGGTCCAGGAGGGTCAGTGTCCAGCACAGTTTGGTGATTTACCTGCTCCAACACACCTGCTTACCTTGATCTGTTAACTGGCAGGTTAAGTGGGTATGTTGGAGCTGGGAAACCTCCAAACTGTGCTGGCCCTCCAGGACTGAACTTTGGGCACCCCTGTGCTACAGTCATCACATCTTCACCGGTATGACGTTGATTTTGAGATCATTTGAGGCCGAAACATTGAGCCGGACCTTCTTTTAGAGTCTGTGAGAGACGTTAATACATAAATACGTGCGACGTGGTGTGAAAAACTTGACGCTCTGGCTTTTAAACGATTATTTCAGGCTTCACAGGGCGAATCGCAGCAGCGCTGCTCGCTGCATTTTAGCCTGGTTTTATTCTCCTCGCTCAGTAATGACACTTCTTTGCAGATTTTAACTGCAACAAAACTAAAATAAGTTTCCAAAAACTCAAAACTGAAAATCAAAACTACAATGTCTGCTGCACTAAAACGAAGCAGAATAAACGAGAAATAATCTATAGTGTGAAATGAGAGTTTAGAAAATGCTACTCTTATGGTTAAGAGACCCTTTTTAGTCCCACAGTGGGGCAACTTCACCTCCACATTGAACCCATCAGAATGGCCAAACGCCACATAGACACTAGTGACCACACACAAACTAGGGGGCAGTGAGTACACTTGCCCAGAGCGGTGGGCAGCCCTATCCGTTGTGGGTGGGGTGTCTTGCTCAAGGACACTTCAGTCATGTACTGTCTCTGGGGATCAAACCGACAACCTTCCGGTTCCCTGACCTCCAGCCCACGACCGCCCTGTTGATGAAGCCCAGATACCACAGCATTCATCTTAGCACTAAATACTAAAACTATGACTGTTCATGTATGCTTAAGACTAACGACCAAAAACTAAGTGAGTAACTAAATAAAATAAAAGCCTTTTTTAGTCTTTGGTCTTTCATCAATCACCAGAGTGGACTGAAGTCATATGTCCTGGTTAACCGTCCTCCAGTGAGCACCTGAGCGCAGCTGTAACGTGCGTCTTTGGCTCTCGCCGGTTTGAAAACATTTTAATGGCCAACAGACGTTTAAACATTCTTTGTAGGGTTTGAGGGGTTTGCTGAGAAGAGGCTGGTTTGAAGCTCGGCCTGGGCTGGGCGTGCGGTTACCCGCGAGTCGTACGATTTAGAGTGAAAACAGGTCTGTTTTCATGCTCTTTATTTAGTGCTGTCTGAGGTTCCGCGGTGCTGAGTGAAGCTTCGCTGTGTTTCTGTTGGAAAGCCGCTGTTTAAAGCCGTCAGTCACGTTATCACACAAACTGCTCCTCACCTCTTCACTGTACCGGACACCTGAGGTGCTTATTAAAGCGATAGTTTGCTCAAACATCAACTTTACACTTCCCATCTTACTCCAGAGGTGGTCAGTCTGCCGAGACACGTCTGCCCTTACAGAAGACGTCCCATATCTCACCTGTGAAGAGCAGAAGCCATGTGTGCTTTGCTCATGTGACTTTTCTGTTGTGGTGACTGAATTTGCTTCCTTGTTTTTAGCCCTGGAGCTACGAGGCTTATGTAGCCAAGAAGCAACAGAAGCTTATACACCACTAATCAGCTTCATACCCAGAGGTGGGAACAAGTCACTCAGTTGCAAGTAACAAGTAAGGCCCAGTCCCATTTCACCCCTCTCCCCTACCACCCAGCCCTACCCCTCTGTCCTGCATGTTCTCGTCTGGGTGTAGGGGTCCCGATTCCTGTTGAGATAGAGGGGTGGGGTGCAGTGTTGGGGCTACATGACCCTCCAAACGGAGGTTTTTCAGAGACTCCAAACAGAGAGATATGAGAAAAAGAGAGAAATCGGCGAGACGGAGAACAAGAGACCAGAGAAACCCATTTGCGCTGTTAAAAAATTACAGTAACCATCATTTTTATCTTAGTTTAATGTTGTCAGTGTATTAGCTAGATAACTTTCCCGTTCCACCTTAAATAGTCCAGCAGTTCTGACGCCTGAGGCACCAGAATGTAACTGCTGCTCCATTAAACCGAAACTTTGCTTGTGTGTAAAAAGTGATTTCAGAGCCACTCGGTTCTCCCTGATGGAAACTGTTTACCTTCAGTGTTTTGTGCTTCTGATCATTTTAATAGACGTCAGCGTCACTAATTAATGACCTTCTATTAAAAGACTGGTTTACCAAGAGAGACGCTGGAGGACTTTCACCTGAAATGAGTTCATGAAGCCAGTCTGGTTATAAAAATGATAACAGGACATCAGAGCCAGAATTCCTCTTTTAGTACTTTTACTTTATACTTAAGTACATTTGAAGGGAAATACTTTAGTACTTTTACTCCAGTGGAGGTCTAAAGGGAGGAACTTCTACTTTACTGGAGGAATATTTTACCTTGGGTCTCTACTTTAACTCGAGGACATGGTGTCTGTACTTCATCCACCGGCTGATCTGTTGTCTTTTTAGTTGAACGATCGCTTTAAGATGATGACGGATGGTGGAGATGAACAGAAGCCAGTGTTAAAACGTTTGTTTGGTCAGGAGGTTGTTGGGTTCAAGACTCCAGCGGCTGGCACACACAGGGGCATCCAGCTGGAAAATGTTTTATTCCTCTTAGACGGAACACATACACGGCTCTGTATGCAAGGAATGGGATGGCACATCGATCCAAACTCCACAACCAGCGCACCGCAGGAATTGGGCCCGAACCCTGCTAAAACACCGACACTTATTTTTCCACTCCGGCTCTCCTGAGCGCGACCTGCTTTCCCTCGGATTTTTCTCACGCTGCCTGTGGAACCAAACTGAGACGCAGAGACGGGAGTTCAGTGGCTTACAGAGTGTAACCAATAGCCCTGGGAAAACGGCATCCCAACTCAAACGGGAAATCCAGCCTTGCGAGGGTTTCAGATATGAACGTATTTCAGCCTCTTCATCTTAATCCTTCGTGTTCTGTCGGTTGCCAATATCGATTCTTAACAGGGAGAAATTTACTAGTGAATGTAAAGTGGCAGCATTGGGCTGCTAATTTAACGTGCTAACTCAAAGCCAATGTAATACACTAGCATTGCTAACAAACAACACAAACTAGCACAGCTGCTGACCACACTGGCTGACCAGCATGATCAGCTAAACATCAGCACAAAATGATCAGCGCCATCAAACCACCGTCATTAGTCAGTCAATTAATCAGTCAACCATTACTTAAGCTCTGAGTACGCTGAGAAGGAGCCTCTTTCACAATGAAGCCAAACATAAAAACATTATAAATACAGTCGGGCTGGAGGTCAGGGATCCAGCCTTGTGACCGGAAGGTCGCCTGTTCAATCCCCTGAGCTGACAGTACATGACTGAGGTGTCCTTGAGCAAGACACCTAACCCCCAACTGCTCCCCGGGCGCTGTGGATAGGGCTGCCCACCGCTCCGGGCAAGTGTGCTCACTGCCCCCTAGTGTGTGTGTTCACTAGTGTGTGTGTGTGTGTGTGGTGTTTCACTGTCAATGTCATTTATTCATTCATTCATTTATTTATTTTTGTAAAAGCTTCTCTCAAATAAACAGAACGTGTGTTTTATGATCTCCACATTTCACTACACGCTTCATTCACTGCTGAAAGCCAAAAATCTGCGCCGCTCTTTGTGTTGTTCTCTAAAAGTGATGTTTCCAGAGCAGATCACTGAAGAGACGCCGTCTGTTTATAGTTTAGAGCCCAGATTTGGGGAAAAACGGCTCGACTTTCAGTAGAAAAACAAACTGAGTTCAGCTTCTTTTATTATAAGGGTTTAAAACGACATCACCGTCTATTAGACTGGAGAGAAGAGCTACAGCCTCACATGACGCCCAGCTTCTGAATGGAGCTTATGGAGTATGAACGTTATGGAGAACATGACCAAGTGTGGTTTGGGACCACCGGTGGTCCTGAGGTGTTTAAGAGGTTAATACAGTTTAAAATGAAAGTAAAGTACATTAAAGCACCCTGTTAAACGAGTGCTGCGATGCTACCTACATGTTTTGGGATGTTAAACTGCTCCCATTAGCTTTTATTCAGTTGAGGACAGAGTTGTTGCTGAAGGCTGCAGAAACGTGCTCCTCACTGCAAAATTACTGCTCTGCCAAGTGACCATGCTCCAGCTTTTATGACCGCACGTGTCGGGTAACTGTTGACATGGCGTTGGCCTGTTGGGGTGTGTGTGTGTGTGTGTGTGTGTGTTTGTGTGCTGTTCTGCCGTCAGCAAGACCAACACATCATCACACACAGCTGGGCAGCAGATGGTTCTGCAGCACAAGTCCTACACAAACATAAAGAAGAATAAAGACTACACTGTATGCTGTTCACACAGGGAATTAGTTGAGAAATCTGTTTCCCGCTTGGCTTTCGGGGCAAAAAATTAAACTCTGCCTCCACAGTCCAGGCCAGTGGATGTGTATCAACAACATATTTGGCTGCTACGCTCCGTTTGGACAGACCCTGGGTTCTCAGAAAGGCAGCAGGGTCGGTTTATCTCAGAAGGGCTTTGCTCAAAAAAACTCAGAACAAAGAAATGGAGCGTATCAGTGTGGTGATAGCAAGGTCAGGTGAAAGGTGATCGGAGAGCATTTGAAAGGTTTGCGCTTCTTTTGGAGAACCGTGCGCTTCATGCTGGCACGGCATGCATCTGTCTTGTTCTTGAAGATTTTCAGATCCAAGGAAAGTACAAGAGCAACCTAAGAAGGCATGTTGTTGACCACGTGGCTAAAATTTGTTCTATGCTTGGGGTTTAACCTCTTTTGCTCTAAGCTATATTTTGGTTTTTCCATCTAAATTTACATGCTCAATAATAAAATAATAATGGAATAATAAAATTTGCCTTATGATATAAATGCAGTCGTGGGCTGGAGGTCAGGGAACCAGCCCTGTGATTGGAAGGTGGCCGGTTCGAACCCCTCAGCTGACAGTCCATGACTGAAGTACCCTTGAGCAAGACACCTAACCCCCAACTGCTCCCCGGGTGCTGTGGATAGGGCTGCCCACCGCTCCGGGCAAGTGTGCTCACTGCCCCCTAGTGTGTGTTCACTAGTATGCATGTATGTGGGTGTTTCACTGCTCGGATGGGTTAAATACAGAGGCCCAAACACAGTGACAAATGGTTGTAAATTCTATTCTATTAAATGTCAATTGTTTTTTTTTAAACTCCCCTCAAATGAGCAGAACGTGTGTTTTCTGATCTCCACATTTCACTACACGCTCACAATTTACTGCTAAAGTCCAAAAATCTGCGACGCTCTTTGTGTTGTTCTCTAAAAGTGATGTTTCCAGAGCAGATCACTGAAGAGACGCCGTCTGTTTATAGTTTAGAGCCCAGATTTGGGGAAAAACGGGTCGACTTTCAGTAGAAAAACAAACTGAGTTCAGCTTCTTTTATTATAAGGGTTTAAAATGACGTCACCGTCTATTAGACTGGAGAGAAGAGCTACAGCCTCACACGACGCCCAGCTTCTGAATGGAGCTTATGGAATATGAACGTTATGGAGAACATGACCAAGTGCGCTTTCGGACCACCGGTGGTCTCGAGGAGTTAAAAAGGTTAAATGGAATTATGGTCCCACTTTTAGATGACCCCCTGTAGCTTGTCTACAAATGCTCAAATTAGACTAAGATGTGTAATTAAGCATGAAGTTTAAAATATTACAGTGTCAAGATGAATTTAATGGCCGTTTAGATTATACAGGCATCTAATTAAGTGCCTACAATGTTGCCTGGTTGGCTTGCTTTTGTTCATACAGTACTTTCTGTGTGTTGAAGGTATCGAACTTACATGAGGCCCAGATATAAGGTGGCCTACAAAATGGTGACAGAAATGGAGTGGAAATGCTGCCATGGATTCAGTGGAGAGGACTGCAATGATGGATCTGCCACCCAGATATCCACAGCCAGACCATGGCCTAAGCCCTCAAACCCTGGACACACGGGTTCCAGCACAGGCACTGGGCAGAGCGGAGCAACTGGTAGGTATTTCCCACCCTGACTGTCTTCACAAAATACATAAATTAAGCAATTGAAGGTCTATTAGATTAGTATGCTGCAGGATAAACATTCTGGGGACACCATCTATCGGTCACCATTTAATTCTAATCCCATCTACAAAAGAAATCACCTCTTCATTTAACAACACTCTGTAATTGTTTGGGAGACAGTTCAGGGTCTCCTTTGTCATATATTTCATTTATACGCCAAATGTTTTCAATAGGCAGGTCAGTTTAGCACCCTAACTCTTACTACAGAGTCATGTAATACACGCAGAATGTGGTTTGACATTGTCTTGCTGAAATAATCAAGGCCTTCCCTGAAAATGCCATCATCTTGATGGCAGCATATGTTGCTCCAAAACCTGCATATATCGTTCAGCAGTAATGGAGCCTTCACAGATGTGCAAGTCGCCCATGCCATGTGCACTAATGCCCCCATCAATGATGCTGGCTTTTAAACTGTATGCTGATAATAAGCTGGATGATCCCACTCCTCTTTAGCTTGGAGGACACAGTATCCATGATTTCCAATAAGAATTTCCAGAACCGCCGGACACTTTTCCACTTCCCCTCTGTCCATTTTAAATGAGCTCCGGCCCAGAGAAGGTGGCAGCGTTTCTGGATCCTGTTTATATTTGGGTTCTTCTTTGTGTTTTAGAGTTTAACAGCGTTTGTGGATGCAGTGATGAACTGTGTTCACAGTCAGTGGTTTTCAGAAGTGTTTCTGAGCCCATGCAGTGATTTCCACTACAGAATCATGTCTGTTTTTAATGCAGTGCTGCCTGATGGCCCAAAGATCACAGCCAGCTAATATCAGTTTTCAACCATGTCCCTTGCACATAGATAATTTTCTAGAGTCTCTGAATATTTTAATGATATTACGTATGTTAGATGTTGAAAAGCACAAGTTCTTTGCTATTTTACTTTGAGAAACATTTTTCTTGAACTGTTGCACTACATGCCCTGCAGTCTTTCACAGAGTGGCGAAGCCCTCCCCGTCTTTACTTCTGAAAGACTCCGCCTCTCTGAGATGCTCTTTTAATACCTGAACTGTTGCCAATTAATCTAACTAGTTGTGAGATTTTCCTCCACCAGGATTTAGCATTAAGCAACTTTACCAGTCTTTTGTTGCCCCTGTCCCTACTTTTGAAATGTGTGGCTGGCATTAAATTCAAAATGGGCACATTTTTCAAAAAACAATCAAATTTCTTGGTTGCACTATTTTTAATTTAATTTACACATCACTGCATTCTGTTTTTATTTATAAATTGTACAGTGTCTCAACTCTTTTGGAAAAGAGGTTGGTAGTAATGTTCAAGGCCAGTGAATGTCTAGGAATGTACCGCTGTGGGTATTCTGGTCCTGGCCTGATGCTAATGCCCAATATTTTTCATACACATATCTGTTGATGCTGTTACATACACATTTATATCATGCAGGCATTGGGACCCATCTTACCTGGCTTAGCATTTCAAAGAAATGTACTATATTTTAAGGTTACAAATTCAGTACAGTGAATAAAATGCAGACATCTTAGAGCAGAAATCCAGGGATTTCAATAAGTATCTAAATCATCAAATATCAGTTTGAAATATTGGCCAAGTCTAAACATCTGACCGATACAGTTTTCTTTTTTAAAGCGATTATCTTCCCACATCTGTATGAGTCTGATATAATCAATCATCCCTACACACAACCCTTTTGTTCTTTGTTGTGATCTTAGCACTCAACCCTTTCAAAACCAGCTCCTTCTATCAAGGACTATGATGAAAATGAGGCTGTGTATGTGTGTGTGTGTGTGTGTGTGTGTGTGTGTGTGTGTGTGTGTATATGTGTGTGTGTGTATGTATATATTAGTATAGTATAACCAAACAGCTGTTTTTGTTCACAAGTCCTCTGCAGAGGTTTTTTGTCCCTCAACTGAAAACCGAGAGAAAATCAAGCATAAGTTTATATAAGAATATTACAAAAGAATGCCCCCCTAACTTTTCATGGACTGTATATCTATGAGTGGAGGAGAAACCTTTGTAAATCATGTATTACATGCCCTGTAAATAATGTAATGCTGGTTCTGATGTGTATTTAGGGAGAGGTGACAGTGAAAAGATGAAGCAGCTTGAAGACAAAATTCAGAGTCTGACAAAAGACCTCCACGACCTGCAATCAACTTTACGTGGCATGAACGAGAGGTTTCAGGAGGAGATGCGTAAGCCTGGCTTTGGTAACGGTGCCAAAACGCCAGCCGATGCAGCCCAGCCTGAGATGAAAGAGACCATTCACAACATCCAGACCAAGCTAGACCAGCTGGACAACAGAACTCAAGCTCACGATAAAACTCTGGTCAGCATCAACAACCACCTTGTGAATGGCAGAGGAGGAGGGAATGATTTGGATGTGGAAGGTGGTGAAGAAGGTGGTGGATTTAACACCATGAAGGAGGAGATTCTGCAAGAATTGGAGCACAGAGTCACTGTTTCATGTTCTGCTTGCCAGGCTGGGGTGGAAGATTTGAGGAAGCAGCAGCAGAGGGACAGAGAGCACATACTATCTTTGGAGAAGCAGATTAATGCCATGGACCAGCGGCACCGCCAATCTCTGGACAGCTTGCGTAGAGACCTGAGTCGATCTCAAAGCTGCTGTGATTCAGTCATGGACCTCAGAGAAAGACTTGGCGAAGTGGACAAAAAGCTAATCCAAACATCAGAGACTTGCGAAAGTCTGCAGGATCGCATGGACAAGAAGCTGAGAGAAACTGGAGTTGGTGGAAGTGTTGGAGGAGGAATAGGTGGAGGTGGGCTGGGGCCAAGAGTAACAGAGGACACCTTCAATGATTATTTGAGAGATCTAGAAAGGCGGCTTAACAACACTGTTCAAAGGACGGAAGAGAACTACGCCTACCTGGAGAATGACTTGAAGGATTTGTTCCACAATGAGCTGAGAAACCTGCGGAATGACATCAGCAATCGCCTTGATCACCAAGATTACAAGATTGCAGAAGTGGAATTGGACCTTGGGGTTGTCAAAGAGACTGTGTTTGATCTGGACAAGCGCTTGTCCCGGCTGGAGAATGTCACATCTCATCTAGACAGGAGGATAAGTGAATGCTCTTTGTGCTCTGGATCTGGGGGCGTCTCTGGAACTGGCACAGGTTCCAAACAAACCCCAGGAGGAAGTGGTGGCAGCAGCCCAGAGGATACAGTGAAGTCTCTGGAATGGAAGGTTATTGCCAATGAGCACGAGATCAAGAGGTTCGACACAAGACTAAAAGACCTCTCTGTGTCCGGAGACTCTCTCATGGACAAAATAATCGACCTCAGCCACGATATCCGCAAGATTAAAGCACTGACTGGGGACAACGGGGAACATTTCAACAGAATTGTAACTGAGATTGAGAACTGTGATCTTTGCAGGTCAGTGCAAGATGATGTGAAGAAACTGAAGAACATCACAAACCATGTTCTGGACAAGTGGCAAACTGATATGAACTACATAAAAGGGAAAGTCAATTCTGGACAGACAGTGTGCTCAGAGGTGTGCTCTAACCTGCAAGAGGAAGTCGGTAAACTGAAGGAAGAGGTACAGAAATGTGGAGGGCAGTGCAAGATTTCTTTGGAGACTCCCACTGGAACAGGAACCGAAAGTGGTCTGGATCACTCGCAGAAACCTCTCGATGGACATAGCGTCATCAGCAGCAACCATGGCAACCTCAGGTCTATCCAGGGACAGTTGTCTGAGGTCATCTTGACTTTTAGCTCCATCAATGACACTCTGAAAGGGTTGGAGCACAGCGTCCACAAACACGACAGCGTGATCACTGATCTGGGTAACACCAAGGACAAGATTATCTCAGAGATTGACAAGATCCAACAGGAGGTGACAGAGCACATAGAGGACAGCAAGCTGCGTTTTGACAACATGGACCAGGACGTGAAGCGCTTTGGGAACAACTTTGTGGTAGAGATGGGTGACTGCAAGAGAACCGGCGATGGCCTGGACAAGAGACTTTCCAAACTTGAAGGAATCTGTGGCCGGCTGGACTCTGTTTCTGACAACTTGCAGAAAATCAAAGAAGGCCTTAATAAGCATGTGTCCAGCTTGTGGAGCTGTGTCAATGGACTTAACGCTACAGTGACCTCCCACAGCAGTTTCATTGACACCATCCAGGACACCCATCTGGACGGCATCCACGGCAAGATCAAGCAGCTCAACTCTTCTCTGCTCCACATTCTCAAGCAGGTCCAGAGCATATACCTAACAGAACAAGACCTAACAGGTATGTCTCATCAGTATTATAACAAGCTGAATGCATATAGTTTTATAACAGCAGCAATCATAAACATATAGCCGCACTTTACTACTTGAAAAATCAAATGACCACATAGAAACAGCATTGTTCATCCAGCATCCCAAACTTTCTGCCCAATCCAGACAAAAATTCCCACATTACACTGGCTTCAAGTCTCTTTTAGGGTTGGGGTTAGGCTTCAGGATTAGGCCTCTGACAGACTAATTACCAGCGTGATGTCTAATTGCAGGTCTACCTGGCCCACCAGGCCCTCAGGGAGAAAGAGGATATCCAGGACTTCCAGGACCACAAGGGCCACCAGGAAAGGAAGGACCACTTGGTAAACCAGGTGTGGAAGGACCAAGAGGACCACAAGGTAACAGGCCTTCAGTACTCCGATAAGACTAACTTGTGGTGGATTAGTGCTTTGTTAACTTCACATATCATTAGTAAAACAACATTTTTTGGCCTCATATTATTGTCATATATCATTTTACTTTGCAATCTTTTAAGCTAAAATTAACTGACTTAAATGATCGTAATATAACAGACACACTCACCATTTGAACTTTCCTTTTTCCAGGTTCCACGGGGCCACAAGGTATGAGCTTTATTTTCCCCAAATTCCTCTGCCAGCTGAACTTTGGCTCGAGCCCTGAGGCTACTTTAAATCTAGCATATGGTGCCAATCTTATTACAACTGCTGGCGAGGGTCATTAGAAGCCAGTGGGATGTGGTTGCGTGTATTCAAAGGAGATTTGTTTGTGTGTGGCGGTCACTTAGTTCATGATCTGTTTGAACAGCTGTGTCAAACAGCTCGATGTTTTCATTTAGATGCCTGCATTGATTTATCAAATAATCTGCTATCATGTATTCACCTTTTGTGTTTTTGTAAATGTATAGGTCCTCCAGGTGAAGATGCCACCGTCCCGAGTATCTCCTTCTCTGCCGCTCTCACTAAACCCATGACTACTTCTGGAACTATAGTCTTTGATAAGATCTTTGCCAATAAAGGAGGTTTTTATGATCCAGAAACAGGTAAATAAGATAGTGGATTTAAATAACTTGGACAGGTATCTAACTATGTTATGATTGTGAGCTTGGTTTTTTCTGAGTACAAGGTCTGCCCTGAATCACTTAAATGCTCGCATATTCTTTTATTATTCTTTTTGTTCTTTTGTCATATTTGGGGGTTTTATCCTTTTTCAAGCCACAAAATTTCTGGCCTAAGTCCTGGGACGCACCAAGCCGTTGTTTATGAACCAACACTAACAAATGTCTATGTTTAAGCTAAAAAGTAAACCAGCATTAGTGGCAAGATATGGGTGAAACAGCTACTCAACCATTTGAACACAATTACGTAACAAAAAGTCAATGACACGCGTGTGTATTCCATGCTTTATTTTACTACGTGTTATATTTATTTATATGATATAATGCAATAATATATGATCATCATATTCCTTACCAAAAAATATTAGAGTAATACAATTTAAATAGAACAGTGATTGCAAATTCTATGTTTATTTTAATAACACCTTTGATTTTAGAGCACTTCATATACCAGTGGCAAAAAATGCTTTACAGATGAGCCTAATAGCCTATTAATAACAATAATAATAATAACAATAATAGGGGAATTTGACTATGTAATTAAAATCATGTAATGAATGTCCTTGTCTTTCCATCATGCAGGCATCTTCACAGCGCCTCGAGACGGGTACTACTTCTTCAGCGCCATCCTGACGGGCCACAAGAACGAGAAAATCGAGGCCGTCCTGTCCAAGGCAAACTACGGTGTGGCGCGTGTGGACTCCGCAGGATACCAGCCCGAAGGCCTGGAGAACAAACCGATGGTCGAAGCCAAACCGACGCCCGGCTCTCTGGCTGTTTTTAACATCATCCTGCCCCTGCAGGCGGGCGATCCTGTCTGTGTTGACCTGGTGATGGGTAAACTAGCCCATTCGGTGGAGCCTCTCACCATCTTTAGTGGGGTTTTGCTCTTTGAGGACAAGTAAGAAGCTCTGAACTCCTGGCTGGTAGGAGCAGAACTGCCTGCGTGACACAGAGGTGAACGACGACCAGCCAGAAAGAACGACGGGGCCAGAAAACGACCCACAGAATGACGTTTGCCAGCTGGAGATGCAGATGCACACTTGGTACTCTGCTTTTCTTCCCACTGAACCCTGTGAACTCCTTGGAGACAGAATATAATTTTAAAACAGAGGAACTTTCTCTTGATATGTTATCCTACCCCCCACCCCACAAGCTGGAGAAGTGTTTTATCAGATACTACTGCGAGTTTTTTCTTTCTTTTTTTTTTTTTTTTTGATGTTATTATTGATACGCCTCCATTTTATAGGACTCACGGGCATGGGTTATGAATTTGAGCTCATGCACCAAATCCTTTGACCATGAGGTCTGTTTGACTTCCCGTGTACGCCGCTGCCGACTACAGTATTCACCTGCCAAAGTGCTAAACTCACAGTCAAGGTTTAGGGCTAAGCTAACAGGGAGGTTTGAAGAGGTTAATTTGTTCTGATGAAGAATAAAGTCATATTGTGTTGTGAACGTTATTAATACTGTGTGCCTTTCAGACTGTACCTGTGCCTCAGTGACTTTTTTGGGGTAAAAGCTTTAAACCTGCACCTGCTTTATGGACCATGAGTCCCCTGTCTCGACACAATAAACCAAAACATTACTCAACGTTGAGTAACAGTTAATCCATTAATAGTTCAGCAATCAAAGCTGACCTACCTGCACTCCAGAAGGTGTTCTCTGCTGTGAGGTTGGACTAGTTTTACAGAACGCTGGTGTCAGTGTCAATATCCCATATGATCCATGTACATATCTGCTTTAAAAATCATAGGAACCATTAAAAGGTTCTGTTGGAACTGGTGGTGTCCAATAGTCAGTAATGGTATTCTGTTTTCCTGATGGGTTGATGTCACAGTGTAAAGATGCTCTGATTCCAGATGCATTTGATGGTTTCCTAATGAGATCTGCAGGTGTCCTTTAGCCAATTCCCATTAGAATCAACAGCATGAGGTTTAATCCTAGTGGATCTAATGGTCTTTTTTAGAAGGGCATGTCAATACATAAACATCTACAAAATGTAGGAATTGGGACCAAATCCTGGTTTAGCAATACAGAGAATATAACGTCATGTCTGCAGGTTTACAAGTGCAGTAATATGAATAAAATGCAGATATTGTTCTGCAGCAGCCCATAAACCTAATATTTCTCCTGCTGATTGCTGTAAGTTTAATTAAAGATTATTTAACCCATGTCTAGACACTTTTACTTGTTTTTAGTCATTTTATTAAGTAAAATGATCTCATTGTGTTGGCAGATTGTTTTGCTTGTTGCAAGAAATGAGCTTGAAACCAGCAACATTATTTATCAGTACAGTGAAATTTTCCATTTTACTTAATAAAATGACCCAAAACAGGTTAACAATGTCTAGAAATAAGCTAGATAGTCTAATAAGTGCACAACCAGCTCAAAATGGTAAATATGAGACATATTGACTAGGTTTAAGATCATTTCACTTGACAATATCAAATTTTTTGCAGTGTATTGGATTGAAATAAAGGTCAAATGCAATCATCTGTTCAGTGCTGATATGTATTTTTTAAGCAGATCTCAGACAACACCAGCGTGAGTCCAGTATCACTGTGAATTGCTAGTGAAGATCCCGTTCAGTATGAGAGAGTATAGAACACGGTCAGGACAGACTGTGTGGATGTCTGTCTGTTTTTAGGGATAAACATCCTGTTTACAGACGGTTCACTGGCTTTAATTGGTTTCACATTGCTAGCTACCAAAGCGTAGCTGAAGTAATCAAGCTACACGGAACTGAATCCTGAAAAGATGCAAATCCCTTTTCCTCTATTGTCACTGAGGAGCTTGACTTTATAGCTTGAGGCAATGCCACTATCTGTTTCTGACTCTAAATGTAGGCATTGTGATATAAACCGAGTCCGTTCTACAGTTTCTCGTTAGACTGAATGAATAACCGACTCTAAATGTAGGTATTGTGATATAAACCGAGTCTGTTCTACAGTTTCTCATTAGGCTGAATGAATAACCGACTCTAAATGTAGGTATTGTGATATAAACCGAGTCCGTTCTACAGTTTCTCATTAGACTGAATGAATAACCGGCTCTAAATGTAGGTATTGTGATATAAACCGAGTCTGTTCTACAGTTTCTCATTAGGCTGAATGAATAACCGACTCTAAATGTAGGTATTGTGATATAAACCGAGTCCGTTCTACAGTTTCTCATTAGACTGAATGAATAACCGACTCTAAATGTAGGTATTGTGATATAAACCGAGTCCGTTCTACAATTTCTCGTTAGGCTGAATGAATAACCGGCTCTAAATGTAGGTATTGTGATATAAACCGAGTCCGTTCTACAGTTTCTCGTTAGACTGAATGAATAACCGGCTCTAAATGTAGGTATTGTGATATAAACCGAGTCCGTTCTACAGTTTCTCATTAGGCTGAATGAATAACCGACTCTAAATGTAGGTATTGTGATATAAACCGAGTCTGTTCTACAGTTTCTCATTAGACTCAATGAATAACCGGCTCTAAATGTAGGTATTGTGATATAAACCGAGTCCGTTCTACAGTTTCTCATTAGACTGAATGAATAACCGACTCTAAATGTAGGTATTGTGATATAAACCGAGTCCGTTCTACAGTTTCTCATTAGACTGAATGAATAACCGGCTCTAAATGTAGGTATTGTGATATAAACCGAGTCCGTTCTACAGTTTCTCGTTAGACTGAATGAATAACCGGCTCTAAATGTAGGTATTGTGATATAAACCGAGTCCGTTCTACAGTTTCTCATTAGGCTGAATGAATAACCGACTCTAAATGTAGGTATTGTGATATAAACCGAGTCCGTTCTACAGTTTCTCATTAGGCTGAATGAATAACCGACTCTAAATGTAGGTATTGTGATATAAACCGAGTCTGTTCTACAGTTTCTCATTAGGCTGAATGAATAACCGGCTCTAAATGTAGGTATTGTGATATAAACCGAGTCTGTTCTACAGTTTCTCATTAGGCTGAATGAATAACCGGCTCTAAATGTAGGTATTGTGATATAAACCGAGGCTGAATGCCAGCGTCCTGTAAAACCTGTACAACTTCACAACAGTTACTGTGTAGCAACACATTTGTGGGTGGAGCCTGCATGGACCTCATCACTTAGGCTCTGAAGGGAAACCCTAGCAGAAGAGGAGAAGCTGCAGATGCAGTCTGTCCATCCAGCCAAAAGAAGAGAATTCCCAGACTTTTCCGCTTCTTCTTACTCCGGCACACGATAACCTGAAACTGTGCCAAGAACAACAAGAAGTGATCTTATCATAAACACGGCTTTCTGCTTTCTTTAAAGGACCGGATGCCATCATTGATGAAGAGTCACTACAGTGTTTACAAGAGACAGTATAAAACAGCCGCCGGACAATCAGGTTTTTCCTGCTTTTTTCCAGCTAATAGAGGCAATAAAGCCGAAGCTCAGACGGAGGAGTGTTTGATTATAATCAGAGATAATTGTCCTTAATGTGGATCAACTTCAAAGTGCCTATAAAGAGTAACAGCATGAAGAATAAATAGAGTTCTCTCTTATGACCAGGTATGTTTGATGGGCCTTGGGAAAACGGTGACTGTAGAAATGCCAAAGAATGTTCTGCTTTGCTAAAAGCTTTAAAAACTTGGTGAAAACACGGAGATAAAAATTTCTTTGGGAAGCAGATGGAAATCTGCTCTTAAAAACTGAACAGATTATTCGTGGTATATATTGAGGCTGCCATCTCAGCGCAACAAGCTGTTTTTTTCCCATTGGCCCATACTGCAAGGACTTTTAATTTGTAAAATAAAACCAGACCAAATGAGTGAATAAACGAACCAGCACCACCTTGGCTCATGTGAACTTCCTCTTCACGGTTTAACCTGTGACCTTGAATGTGATTGTTGGCAACACGTGTTTTAAATAAAGATATTTAATTTTACACATCTCCGTCTGTCCTCTGGTTCTGCTCCCAGTAGCAGCCAAAATGATTTGGATTGTAACTACACATGGCTCTCACATTTCACTCTGTGGAATTTCCCTCCAATTCCATGAATTTTATACCAGTTTCTCGGCTCTCGATTTCAAACATCACTTGAAGGACCCATAAATTCCAAAACCAAATGTTTCCTCATGTGTTTGGAATAAGAGAGTTTGATGTAGTATGTAAACAAAATTAAAGTGTCAAAACATACGGTTCATGATGCTTATACGGAAACTAGGCTGCAGGAACAGCAGAAGAGTTTGTGGTTTTTGTGATGCCATGAAAATTATTTATATGTACACTATATCCAAAAGTCTTCACTCCCCCATCCAAATCACTGAATTCAGGTGTTCCAGTCTCTTCCGTGGCCACAGGTGTATAAAGCCGAGCCCCTCGGCCTGCAGACTGCTTCTACAGACATTAGTGAAAGAATGGGTCGCTCTCAGGAGCTCAGTGAATTCCAGCGTGGTACCGTGATCGGACGCCACCTGTGTAGCAAGTCCAGTCGTGAAATTTCCTCACTACTAAATATTCCACAGTCCACTGTCAGTGGGAGCGATTGGGAACGACAGCAGCTCAGCCACGAAGTGGTCGGCCACGTAAAATGACAGAGCGGTCAGCGGATGCTGAGGGGCATAGTGCGCAGAGGTCACCGACTTTCTGCAGAGTCAATCACTACAGACCTCCAAACTTCATGTGGCCTTCAGATCAGCTCAAGAACAGCGTAGAGAGCTTCATGGAATGGGTTTCCATGGCCGAGCAGCTGCATCCAAGCCTTACATCACCAAGCGCAGTGCAAAGCGTGGAATGCAGTGGAGTAAAGCGCCGCCACTGGACTCTAGAGCAGTGGAGACGTGTTCTCTGGAGTGACCAATCACGCTTCTCCGTCTGGAAATCCATCGGACGAGTCTGGGTTTGGCGGTTGCCAGGAGACGGTACTTGTCTGACTGCACTGTGCCGAGTGTAAAGTTTGGTGGAGGGGGGATCATGGTGTGGGGGTGTTTTTCAGGAGTTGGGCTCGGCCCCTTAGTTCCAGTGAAAGGAACTCTTAAAGCTTCAGCACCAAGAGATTTTGGACAATTTCATGCTCCCAACTTTGTGGGAACAGTTTGGGGAGTTTGGCCCCTTCCTGCTCCAACATGACTACCCACCAGTGCACAAAGCAGGTCCATAAAGACGTGGATGAGCCAGTTTGGTGTGGAAGAACTTGACTGGCCTGCACAGAGTCCTGACCTGAACCCCATAGAACACCTTTGGGATGAATAAGTGCGGTGACTGCGAGCCAGACCTTCTCGTCCATCATCAGCGTCTGACCTCACAAATGTATGTCACATATACTGTTTACTGAAGTAGGAATATCAGCATCTTATACAGTCGACAGCTGAACATCAGACCAAATAAAGTCCAGTTCGGTCAGATTTCAACAACATTTACTGAACATCAGATCAAATAAAGTCCAGTTCGGTCAGATTTCAACAACATTTACTGAACATCAGATCAAATAAAGTCCAGTTCGGTCAGATTTCAACAACATTTACTGAACATCAGATCAAATAAAGTCCAGTTCGGTCAGATTTCAACAACATTTACTGTGAGTTTCCTCTTTTTAGATCACGTCATGTGGAATAACTTCCCTCTGACTCACTTTCTTCTCTGACTGCTGTTTCTCTCCTCATCCCTCCTGTGTGGAGCCACTCACTCGAGTCTCAGAGCTCATCGTAATGCACTGATCTGATTGGCTGAGCAGCGTCACGTGTGATATTTACAACATGCGATTGGTCTGAGAGTCTCCCGGGCCGCTACAGCTACCATAAAGGCTAGAAAACCTATGGCCAGTAAAGCAGGACCACCCCATCGAAATTAAATAATTCTCCATAGTTTATCTGTTATCGGTCCAGGTCAGCATAGGACAGCATCTGGGTCTGGACTCGGACCGCAGTCCACCTATTGCTGACCTTTGGTCTAGAAGATGAAGTATATTTAAATCCTTAATTTCCTCAAGCATGTAATCGATCTCGGAAGTCTCGGAAGTATTTTGCTGCGTCTCGCGGCGACGCTGCTGCTTATTTCCAGGACCGCCGTCTGTCTTGTACATGCTCAGACTGAGAAATCCGAAAGAAATCAGAGTAAGACCTCAGAGCACTGAGAAATCCGATCACTGAGCTAAAATCCAGCCTCTTGATCAGATTTCTAGACTTTACTCCGACCTAAGAAATCAAAGTGAGCTGTTCACACGACCGTTTGAGTAATCGGGTAACTGCAGAAATCCGATCATGATGGGATTATTAAGTGCTTTTAAATGCACTCAGTGATATCTAAGCTGAACATTTCTGTAGCACCTTTGTTTTGAGTTTTCAGGTTTCACGAGTGAGAATGTCACCCATGAGTATTTTGTGCATGGCTGTAGAGAAGCCGTGATACCTTCCCGAGTTTCCACACATGGTTGCCCCTGTGCAAAAGCAGAAAAGCTTAAAGTGAGGCTTTTTTCCAAAGATATACACTCAGTTTAGTAGAAATGCTATACTAATCCTGGGGTGACACTGGGGTGGGGCCTCTTTGCTCTGGATTCTACAAGATATTGGAAACATTCCTTTGAAATTCTGGTCCACACTGATGTGATTGCACCCTAAGCTGCACCGTTTCATCAGTTAATTCTTGTTGTTCAGCTAAAGCCAGAACAAAATGCTAACGCTACAAAAAATCCCTTAATCTTTAAGCTCTTTCTGCTCATCTTCTCTTTACCCCGTTGTTTAGTTCCAGATATGTACGTTCTGTTTTGACACACGATGAGAACTAGTTTTGTTTTTTCCCTCACTTGACTTAGACAACATAACGATACCGTAACAACCAGAAGTTGTGAGGAGGCCCCCTGGTGGCTGCGGGGGCCCTAAGCTGCTTATGTCGTTTATTAGGTAGAGCACTGGATCCACTAGTCCTATTGTGTCAGTCCATCGTCTGTATTATCATGGAGGAACTGCGTTTCTGCTCAGTAGATCTTCACCCTGAATGATGGACGAGTTTTGCAGCTTTCAATGTGCCTGTTTTTGTTTTAAGTAATGGAAAAATCCATATGAGCCTGTGGTTTGTTTGCTAAAGCATAACATGATTGAAAACATGTTTTCCATGGAAAAAATGTCTGGCTTGCTTTTTTCAGAAAGTGTTTTTGAGTTGTATGTTCTCGCAGACTCGTGTGCAGCGGTGAACGCAGCCCATTTTTCCGGTTTGCAGGCCAGGAGAGTTTTTCTGAGTTCGAGCCGTGAATTAATGGAAAGAGAAACATTGCTGGACGATTATCAGTCGACATGCTGGGATTTCATTTATGATCAACAAAGACTTTTTTTTTTCTCCTCACTGAAAATCTTTGACTACAGTTTGACTTTCAAAGTCTAGACGAGGCGTTTAAGCTCCTCTGCTCTGACGCTCTGGGGAGCTTTACTCGTTTCTCCAGACCTTTACAGACAGGTTATTCTTCAGCTCATCTTACCAATGAGCCCAGAGAGGAGAACAACAGTGTGGCTTTGGTTCCAGAAGTGGAGGGTTAATAAAGTTGGAGCCCCAAATAACCTCCTATTAAAAACATGATAAAAATATGATGATTTAAAAAACATCGATATTATGCAGTTGTATGTTACATATGGAGCAAAATTATAGAACTATGCATATCATAACCATTAAACTGGGTGTGGAATAACTGGGTGTAGCATTACCATGGAAAAGGCAGTAGTATAACTATGGAAATAAGTGTAGCGTAACCATGGAAATGGATGAAACGTTGGAAATAGAAGTAGCATAACTATGTAAACCATAGAAATGGGTGTGGCATAACAATAGAAACGGGTGTAGTGTAACAATTGGAAATAATGGTAGCGTAACTATGGAAATGGTAGTGTAACCATGGAAATGGGAGTAGCGTAATTATAGAAACAGGGGTAGCATAACCATGGAAATTAGTGCAGTGTAACCATGGAAATGGGTGTAATGTAAACATGGAAATTGGAAGAGTGTAACTATGGAAACGATGCATATGGCTGTAGCATAACCATGGAAACAGGTGTAGCGTAACTATGGAAATGGAAGTAGCCTACCTATAGAAATGGATGTAGCGTAACTATAGAAACAGGTGTAGCGTAACCATGGAAATGAGTGTAGTGTAATCATGGAAATGGGTGTAACGTAAGCATGGAAATTGGAAGAGCATTGTTGGCGACTGTCCAAAAACTTCAAAGTCGCCGAGCAGCTGAACAGGGGAAACTAATGCCCGACGCGCTAGCTGTTCAGAACGTAAGTCCAAGCTTCCGTTATCGTTTCTTTATTCTGTATCAAAAATCAAATATCCAAGCATTAAAAACTTCAGTGTCCACAGACACCTACCATCCACAGACAGCATAAAAGTCCAAAGGCAAGCGGTTCATAGGCAACGTTCACATCAGTAACTTACAGCGGTTAACGGTCAGCAAAAAGTCCCCCCCACCCACTCACTCTCACCTAACAAGTGAACAGGTGATATTACAAATCATTACCGCCACCAACACCACGTGACCTACATCGTGCACGTCATTACCCAGGTGCACACAAAACCTAAACCCAAGCCTACGCCTGTCTGCAACAAGCATAACTATGGAAACTATGGAAATGGCTGTAGCACAACCATGGAAACGGGTGTAGCGTAACTATAGAAATGGGTGCAGCACAACCATGGAAACGGGTGTAGCGTAACTATAGAAATGGGTGCAGCACAACCATGGAAACGGGTGTAGCGTAACTATAGAAATGGGTGCAGCACAACCATGGAAACGGGTGTAGCGTAACTATAGAAATGGGTGTAGCACAACCATGGAAATGGCTGCACTGCAAAAAATACTATCTTGTCAAATTAAATTATCTTAAATATAATCAAAGGTTTAATATTTCTCACGCTGAGATTGTTGTAAACTTAATTTAGGATTGTTTTCCTTACTTCTATCAATTTCTTACTTGTTTTAAGTACATTATCTCGCTATATTGGCAGATAATTTTGCTTAATTTAAGAAATGTGATTGAAACCAGCTCAATGATCTGCCAGTATAGTGAGAGAATTTACTTCATAAAATGACCTAAAACAAGTGAGACGTGTCTAGAAATAAGCTACATACTCTATAATAAGAGCACAACTATCTCTAAATGGGAGATATTAGATACTGACTACATTTTAAGATCATTTCACTTGACAAGATACTGTTTGCAGTGTGTAGTGTAACCATGGAAATGGCTGTAGCGTAATCTTCATGCTTCGGATGGATGTTAATCAGTCAAACCATGATTCTATTTCTATTATCATCACTAGGTGAGCTGGGCAGTCAGAGTAGATCTGCACTAGTTACAATTTCCCCATAAAAGTTTTGGGGGCAGTCGTGGGCTGGAGGTTAGGGATCTGGCCGTGTGACCGGAGGGTCGCTGGTTCGATCCCCAGGGCCAACATTCCATGACTGAGGTGTCCTTGAGCAAGACACCTAACCCCCAACTGCTCCCCGGGCGCTGTGGTTAGGGCTGCCCACTGCTCCGGGGAAGTGTGCTCACTGCCCCCTAGTGTGTGTGTTCACTAGTGTGTATGTGTGTATTTCACTGCACAGATGGGTTAAATGCAGAGGTGGAATTTCCCCGTTGTGGGATCAAAAAAAAAAAGTATCATTTAATAACCTCAGTTTGAAAGTTGGTGGACAAAACGAGTCCCTCAACTGTCACCAGTGGAAACTACAAGTCCAGAAAAGACAGAAGAGCCGCAACTGAGGCTAATAAGAATGTAATGCAATAAAAGCTGCGATTTTTCTAGCAGCCACAGTAAATCGCAGTGTTCTCTTCTCTGGAGAACGAATCGGAAACCTGATGATGTTCTGCAGAGGGAAAAACGGACCAGCTTGATTTCTCATTCTTTGATCTACAGGTTATATTACAGAATTAGTTTCTGTGTTTTTGATAAAGGCAGAGTTCAGAATGCAGTGGGAGAGCAACTTCCAGAAACAGCTTTAATAAACCACATCTGTGTTACTGTAAAAATGAAATTATTCAAGCAGATTAAAGGTTAGTGCTGACAAACACTGGGCGCGTGTTAGTGTCCAGCTGTCAGGCAGAGTTTGGGTGGGATAATGTCACGTATCCTGTTTACCTTTTATCTGGACTCACTGTTACTCTGTTCACACAAACATGCTGTGCGGCGACGCTGCTCAGCGAATCACACCCCAACATCACTCCTCACAAACACAATCTACTCACACTAATTTTGTAAAATCTCAGATGCTGTACTGAATGGAAGACATTTCTGAGCCCTATTGGAGCTGGATTAGTTTCACCTGGAGTGTTTAAAGCGTCTGGATCCTACAGCGTCACGCAGTTTAATTATTTTTCCTCTTACGTAGCTGCAGTGTAAATGGGCAGGGTTAAACTACTGGTGTATGTAAATGTTTTGGTTTTAGATATAAAGATTCGAAGATCATTTCAAAACAACTATGATTTTAATCCAGTATGAATCTGCAGCGTGTAGTTTTACAGTCTGACTGTAATAATTGTGGAGTGATTTTAATCCAGTGTGAATCTGCAGTGTGTAGTTTTACAGTCTGTCTGTAATAATTGTGGAGTGATTTTAATCCAGTATGAATCTGCAGTGTGTAGTTTTACAGTCTGACGGTAATAATTGTGGAGTGATTTTAATCCAGTATGAATCTGCAGTGTGTAGTTTTACAGTCTGACTGTAATAATTGTGGAGTGATTTTAATCCAGTATGAATCTGCAGAGTGTGTAGTTTTACAGTCTGACCGTAATAATTGTGGAGAGATTTTAATCCAGTATGAATCTGCAGTGTGTAGTTTTACAGTCTGACTGTAATAATTGTGGAGTGATTTTAATCCAGTATGAATCTGCAGTGTGTGTAGTTTTACAGTCTGACTGTAATAATTGTGGAGTGATTTTAATCCAGTATGAATCTGCAGTGTGTAGTTTTACAGTCTGACTGTAATAATTGTGGAGTGATTTTAATCCAGTATGAATCTGCAGTGTGTAGTTTTACAGTCTGACTGTAATAATTGTGGAGTGATTTTAATCCAGTGTGAATCTGCAGTGTGTAGTTTTACAGTCTGTCTGTAATAATTGTGGAGTGATTTTAATCCAGTATGAATCTGCAGTGTGTAGTTTTACAGTCTGACGGTAATAATTGTGGAGTGATTTTAATCCAGTATGAATCTGCAGTGTGTAGTTTTACAGTCTGACTGTAATAATTGTGGAGTGATTTTAATCCAGTATGAATCTGCAGTGTGTGTAGTTTTACGGCCTGACTGTAATAATTGTGGAGTGATTTTAATCCAGTATGAATCTGCAGTGTGTAGTTTTACAGTCTGACTGTAATAATTGTGGAGAGATTTTAATCCAGTATGAATCTGCAGTGTGTAGTTTTACAGTCTGTTTGTAATAATTGTGGAGTGATTTTAATCCAGTATGAATCTGCAGTGTGTAGTTTTACAGTCTGATGGTAATAATTGTGGAATGATTTTACTCCAGTATGAATCTGCAGTGTGTAGTTTTACAGTCTGACAGTAATAATTGTGGAGTGATTTTAATCCAGTATGAATCTGCAGTGTGTGTAGTTTTACAGTCTGACTGTAATAATTGTGGAGTGATTTTAATCCAGTATGAATCTGCAGTGTGTAGTTTTCCAGTCTGACTGTAATAATTGTGGAGTGATTTTAATCCAGTATGAATCTGCAGTGTGTAGTTTTACAGTCTGACTGTAATAATTGTGGAGAGATTTTAATCCAGTATGAATCTGCAGTGTGGAGTTTTACAGTCTGACTGTAATAATTGTGGAGTGATTTTAATCCAGTATGAATCTGCAGTGTGTAGTTTTACAGTCTGACTGTAATAATTGTGGAGTGATTTTAATCCAGTATGAATCTGCAGTGTGTAGTTTTACCGTCTGATGGTAATAATTGTGGAGTGATTTTAATCCAGTATGAATCTGCAGTGTGTAGTTTTACCGTCTGATAGTAATAATTATGGAGTGATTTTAATCCAGTATGAATCTGCAGTGTGTAGTTTTCCAGTCTGACTGTAATAATTGTGGAGTGATTTTAATCCAGTATGAATCTGCAGTGTGGAGTTTTACAGTCTGACTGTAATAATTGTGGAGAGATTTTAATCCAGTATGAATCTGCAGTGTGGAGTTTTACAGTCTGACTGTAATAATTGTGGAGTGATTTTAATCCAGTATGAATCTGCAGTGTGTAGTTTTACAGTCTGACTGTAATAATTGTGGAGTGATTTTAATCCAGTATGAATCTGCAGTGTGTAGTTTTACCGTCTGATGGTAATAATTGTGGAGTGATTTTAATCCAGTATGAATCTGCAGTGTGTAGTTTTACCGTCTGATAGTAATAATTATGGAGTGATTTTAATCCAGTATGAATCTGCAGTGTGTGTAGTTTTACAGACTGACTGTAATAATTATGGAGTGATTTTAATCCAGTATGAATCTGCAGTGTGTAGTTTTACAGTCTGACTGTAATAATTGTGGAGTGATTTTAATCCAGTATGAATCTGTAGTGTGTAGTTTTACAGTCTGACGGTAATAATTGTGGAGTGATTTTAATCCAGTATGAATCTGCAGTGTGTAGTTTTACAGTCTGACTGTAATAATTGTGGAGCGATTTTAATCCAGTATGAATCTGCAGCGTGTGTAGTTTTACAGTCTGACGGTAATAATTGTGGAGTGATTTTAATCCAGTATGAATCTGCAGTGTGTAGTTTTACAGTCTGACGGTAATAATTGTGGAGTGATTTTAATCCAGTATGAATCTGCAGTGTGTAGTTTTACAGTCTGACGGTAATAATTGTGGAGTGATTTTAATCCAGTATGAATCTGCAGTGTGTAGTTATACAGTCTGACTGTAATAATTGTGGAGTGATTTTAATCCAGTGTGAATCTACAGTGTGTAGTTTTACAGTCTGTTTGTAATAATTGTGGAGTGATTTTAATCCAGTATGAATCTGCAGTGTGTAGTTTTACAGTCTGATGGTAATACTTGTGGAATGATTTTACTCCAGTATGAATCTGCAGTGTGTAGTTTTACAGTCTGACAGTAATAATTGTGGAGTGATTTTAATCCAGTATGAATCTGCAGCGTGTGTAGTTTTACAGTCTGACTGTAATAATTGTGGAGTGATTTTAATCCAGTATGAATCTGCAGTGTGTAGTTTTACAGTCTGACTGTAATAATTGTGGAGTGATTTTAATCCAGTATGAATCTGCAGTGTGTAGTTTTACAGTCTGACTATAATAATTGTGGAGTGATTTTAATCCAGTATGAATCTGCAGTGTGGAGTTTTACAGTCTGGCTGTAATAATTGTGGAGAGATTTTAATCCAGTATGAATCTGCAGTGTGGAGTTTTACAGTCTGACTGTAATAATTGTGGAGTGATTTTAATCCAGTATGAATCTGCAGTGTGTAGTTTTACAGTCTGACTGTAATAATTGTGGAGTGATTTTAATCCAGTATGAATCTGCAGTGTGTAGTTTTACCGTCTGATGGTAATAATTGTGGAGTGATTTTAATCCAGTATGAATCTGCAGTGTGTAGTTTTACCGTCTGATGGTAATAATTATGGAGTGATTTTAATCCAGTATGAATCTGCAGTGTGTGTAGTTTTACAGACTGACTGTAATAACTATGGAGTGATTTTAATCCAGTATGAATCTGCAGTGTGTAGATTTACAGTCTGACTGTAATAATTGTGGAGTGATTTTAATCCAGTATGAATCTGTAGTGTGTAGTTTTACAGTCTGACGGTAATAATTGTGGAGTGATTTTAATCCAGTATGAATCTGCAGTGTGTAGTTTTACAGTCTGACTGTAATAATTGTGGAGCGATTTTAATCCAGTATGAATCTGCAGCGTGTGTAGTTTTACAGTCTGACGGTAATAATTGTGGAGTGATTTTAATCCAGTATGAATCTGCAGTGTGTAGTTTTACAGTCTGACTGTAATAATTGTGGAGTGATTTTAATCCAGTGTGAATGTGCAGTGTGTAGTTTTACAGTCTGACGGTAATAATTGTGGAGTGATTTTAATCCAGTATGAATCTGCAGTGTGTAGTTTTACAGTCTGACGGTAATAATTGTGGAGTGATTTTAATCCAGTATGAATCTGCAGTGTGTAGTTTTACAGTCTGACGGTAATAATTGTGGAGTGATTTTAATCCAGTATGAATCTGCAGTGTGTAGTTTTACAGTCTGACTGTAATAATTGTGGAGTGATTTTAATCCAGTATGAATCTGCAGTGTGTAGTTTTACAGTCTGACTGTAATAATTGTGGAGTGATTTTAATCCAGTATGAATCTGCAGTGTGTAGTTTTACAGTCTGACTGTAATAATTGTGGAGTGATTTTAATCCAGTATGAATCTGCAGTGTGTAGTTTTACAGTCTGACTGTAATAATTGTGGAGTGATTTTAATCCAGTATGAATCTGCAGTGTGTAGTTTTACAGTCTGGCTGTAATAATTGTGGAGTGATTTTAATTCAGTATGAATCTGCAGTGTGTAGTTTTACCGTCTGACGGTAATAATTGTGGAGTGATTTTAATCCAGTATGAATCTGCAGCGTGTGTAGTTTTACAGTCTGACTGTAATAATTGTGGAGTGATTTTAATCCAGTATGAATCTGCAGCGTGTAGTTTTACAGTCTGACGGTAATAATTGTGGAGTGATTTTAATCCAGTATGAATCTGCAGTGTGTAGTTTTACAGTCTGACTGTAATAATTGTGGAGCGATTTTAATCCAGTATGAATCTGCAGTGTGTAGTTTTACAGTCTGACTGTAATAATTGTGGAGTGATTTTAATCCAGTATTAATCTGCAGTGTGTAGTTTTACAGTCTGACTGTAATAACTGTGGAGTGATTTTAATCCAGTATGAATCTGCAGTGTGTGTAGTTTTACAGTCTGACTGTAATAATTGTGGAGTGATTTTAATCCAGTATGAATCTGCAGTGTGTAGTTTTACAGTCTGACTGTAATAATTGTGGAGTGATTTTAATCCAGTATGAATCTGCAGTGTGTAGTTTTACCGTCTGATGGTAATAATTGTGGAGTGATTTTAATCCAGTATGAATCTGCAGTGTGTAGTTTTACAGTCTGTCTGTAATAATTGTGGAGTGATTTTAATCCAGTATGAATCTGCAGTGTGTAGTTTTACAGACTGACTGTAATAATTATGGAGTGATTTTAATCCAGTATGAATCTGCAGTGTGTAGTTTTACAGTCTGACTGTAATAATTGTGGAGTGCTTTTAATCCAGTATGAATCTGCAGTGTGTAGTTTTACAGTCTGACTGTAATAATTGTGGAGTGATTTTAATCCAGTGTGAATCTGCAGTGTGTAGTTTTACAGTCTGACTGTAATAATTGTGGAGAGATTTTAATCCAGTATGAATCTGCAGTGTGTAGTTTTACCGTCTGATGGTAATAATTGTGGAGTGATTTTAATCCAGTATGAATCTGCAGTGTGTACTTTTACCGTCTGATGGTAATAATTATGGAGTGATTTTAATCCAGTATGAATCTGCAGTGTGTGTTGTTTTACAGTCTGACTGTAATAATTATGGAGTGATTTTAATCCAGTATGAATCTGCAGTGTGTAGTTTTACAGTCTGGCTGTAATAATTGTGGAGTGATTTTAATCCAGTATGAATCTGCAGCGTGTGCAGTTTTACAGTCTGACTGTAATAATTGTGGAGTGATTTTAATTCAGTATGAATCTGCAGTGTGTAGTTTTACAGTCTGACTGTAATAATTGTGGAGTGATTTTAATCCAGTATGAATCTGTAGTGTGTAGTTTTACAGTCTGACTGTAATAATTGTGGAGCGATTTTAATCCAGTATGAATCTGCAGTGTGTGTAGGTTTACAGTCTGACTGTAATAATTGTGGAGTGATTTTAATCCAGTATGAATCTGCAGCGTGTGCAGTTTTACAGTCTGACTGTAATAATTGTGGAGTGATTTTAATCCAGTATGAATCTGCAGTGTGTGTAGGTTTACAGTCTGACTGTAATAATTGTGGAGCGATTTTAATCCAGTATGAATCTGCAGTGTGTGTAGGTTTACAGTCTGACTGTAATAATTGTGGAGTGATTTTAATCCAGTATGAATCTGCAGCGTGTAGTTTTACAGTCTGACGGTAATAATTGTGGAGTGATTTTAATCCAGTATGAATCTGCAGTGTGTAGTTTTACAGTCTGACTGTAATAATTGTGGAGTGATTTTAATCCAGTATGAATCTGCAGCGTGTAGTTTTACAGTCTGACTGTAATAATTGTGGAGTGATTTTAATCTAGTATGAATCTGCAGTGTGTAGGTTTACAGTCTGACTGTAATAATTGTGGAGTGATTTTAATCCAGTATGAATCTGCAGTGTGTGTAGTTTTACAGTCTGACTGTAATAATTATGGAGTGATTTTAATCCAGTATGAATCTGCAGTGTGTAGATTTGCAGTCTGATGGTAATAATTGTGGAGTGATTTTAATCCAGTATGAATCTGCAGTGTGTAGTTTTACAGAGTGACTGTAATAATTATGGAGTGATTTTAATCCAGTATGAATCTGCAGTGTGTAGTTTTACAGTCTGACTGTAATAATTGTGGAGTGATTTTAATCCAGTATGAATCTGTAGTGTGTAGTTTTACAGTCTGACTGTAATAATTGTGGAGCGATTTTAATCCAGTATGAATCTGCAGTGTGTGTAGGTTTACAGTCTGACTGTAATAATTGTGGAGTGATTTTAATCCAGTATGAATCTGCAGCGTGTGCAGTTTTACAGTCTGACTGTAATAATTGTGGAGTGATTTTAATCCAGTATGAATCTGCAGTGTGTAGTTTTACAGTCTGACTGTAATAATTGTGGAGTGATTTTAATCCAGTATTAATCTGCAGTGTGTAGTTTTACAGTCTGACTGTAATAATTGTGGAGTGATTTTAATCCAGTATGAATCTGCAGTGTGTAGTTTTACAGTCTGACGGTAATAATTGTGGAGTGATTTTAATCCAGTATGAATCTGCAGTGTGTAGTTTTACAGTCTGACTGTAATAATTGTGGAGTGATTTTAATCCAGTATGAATCTGCAGCGTGTAGTTTTACAGTCTGACTGTAATAATTGTGGAGTGATTTTAATCTAGTATGAATCTGCAGTGTGTAGGTTTACAGTCTGACTGTAATAATTGTGGAGTGATTTTAATCCAGTATGAATCTGCAGTGTGTGTAGTTTTACAGTCTGACTGTAATAATTATGGAGTGATTTTAATCCAGTATGAATCTGCAGTGTGTAGATTTGCAGTCTGATGGTAATAATTGTGGAGTGATTTTAATCCAGTATGAATCTGCAGTGTGTAGTTTTACAGACTGACTGTAATAATTATGGAGTGATTTTAATCCAGTATGAATCTGCAGTGTGTAGTTTTACAGTCTGACTGTAATAATTGTGGAGTGATTTTAATCCAGTATGAATCTGTAGTGTGTAGTTTTACAGTCTGACTGTAATAATTGTGGAGCGATTTTAATCCAGTATGAATCTGCAGTGTGTAGTTTTACAGTCTGACTGTAATAATTGTGGAGTGATTTTAATCCAGTATTAATCTGCAGTGTGTAGTTTTACAGTCTGACTGTAATAATTGTGGAGTGATTTTAATCCAGTATGAATCTGCAGTGTGTAGTTTCACAGTCTGACTGTAATAATTGTGGAGTGATTTTAATCCAGTATGAATCTGCAGTGTGTAGTTTTACCGTCTGATGGTAATAATTGTGGAGTGATTTTAATCCAGTATGAATCTGCAGTGTGTAGTTTTACCGTCTGATGGTAATAATTGTGGAGTGATTTTAATCCAGTATGAATCTGCAGTGTGTAGTTTTACCGTCTGATGGTAATAATTATGGAGTGATTTTAATCCAGTATGAATCTGCAGTGTGTGTAGTTTTACAGAATGACTGTAATAATTATGGAGTGATTTTAATCCAGTATGAATCTGCAGTGTGTAGTTTTACAGTCTGGCTGTAATAATTGTGGAGTGATTTTAATCCAGTATGAATCTGCAGCGTGTGCAGTTTTACAGTCTGACTGTAATAATTGTGGAGTGATTTTAATTCAGTATGAATCTGCAGTGTGTGTAGGTTTACAGTCTGACTGTAATAATTGTGGAGTGATTTTAATCCAGTATGAATCTGCAGCGTGTAGTTTTATAGTCTGACGGTAATAATTGTGGAGTGATTTTAATCCAGTATGAATCTGCAGTGTGTAGTTTTACAGTCTGACTGTAATAATTGTGGAGTGATTTTAATCCAGTATGAATCTGCAGCGTGTAGTTTTACAGTCTGACTGTAATAATTGTGGAGTGATTTTAATCCAGTATGAATCTGCAGTGTGTAGTTTTACAGTCTGATTGTAATAATTGTGGAGTGATTTTAATCCAGTTTGAATCTGCAGTGTGTAGTTTTACAGTCTGACTGTAATAATTGTGGAGTGATTTTAATCCAGTATGAATCTGCAGTGTGTAGTTTTACAGACTGACTGTAATAATTATGGAGTGATTTTAATCCAGTATGAATCTGCAGTGTGTAGTTTTACAGTCTGACTGTAATAATTGTGGAGTGATTTTAATCCAGTATGAATCTGTAGTGTGTAGTTTTACAGTCTGACGGTAATAATTGTGGAGTGATTTTAATCCAGTATGAATCTGCAGTGTGTAGTTTTACAGTCTGACTGTAATAATTGTGGAGCGATTTTAATCCAGTATGAATCTGCAGCGTGTGTAGTTTTACAGTCTGACGGTAATAATTGTGGAGTGATTTTAATCCAGTATGAATCTGCAGTGTGTAGTTTTACAGTCTGACTGTAATAATTGTGGAGTGATTTTAATCCAGTGTGAATCTGCAGAGTGTGTAGTTTTACAGTCTGACGGTAATAATTGTGGAGTGATTTTAATCCAGTATGAATCTGCAGTGTGTGTAGTTTTACAGTCTGACTGTAATAATTGTGGAGTGATTTTAATCCAGTATGAATCTGCAGCGTGTAGTTTTACAGTCTGACTGTAATAATTGTGGAGTGATTTTAATCTAGTATGAATCTGCAGTGTGTAGGTTTACAGTCTGACTGTAATAATTGTGGAGTGATTTTAATCCAGTATGAATCTGCAGTGTGTGTAGTTTTACAGTCTGACTGTAATAATTATGGAGTGATTTTAATCCAGTATGAATCTGCAGTGTGTAGATTTGCAGTCTGATGGTAATAATTGTGGAGTGATTTTAATCCAGTATGAATTTGCAGTGTGTAGTTTTACAGACTGACTGTAATAATTATGGAGTGATTTTAATCCAGTATGAATCTGCAGTGTGTAGTTTTACAGTCTGACTGTAATAATTGTGGAGTGATTTTAATCCAGTATGAATCTGTAGTGTGTAGTTTTACAGTCTGACTGTAATAATTGTGGAGCGATTTTAATCCAGTATGAATCTGCAGTGTGTAGTTTTACAGTCTGACTGTAATAATTGTGGAGTGATTTTAATCCAGTATTAATCTGCAGTGTGTAGTTTTACAGTCTGACTGTAATAATTGTGGAGTGATTTTAATCCAGTATGAATCTGCAGTGTGTAGTTTTACAGTCTGACTGTAATAATTGTGGAGTGATTTTAATCCAGTATGAATCTGCAGTGTGTAGTTTTACCGTCTGATGGTAATAATTGTGGAGTGATTTTAATCCAGTATGAATCTGCAGTGTGTAGTTTTACCGTCTGATGGTAATAATTGTGGAGTGATTTTAATCCAGTATGAATCTGCAGTGTGTAGTTTTACCGTCTGATGGTAATAATTATGGAGTGATTTTAATCCAGTATGAATCTGCAGTGTGTGTAGTTTTACAGACTGACTGTAATAATTATGGAGTGATTTTAATCCAGTATGAATCTGCAGTGTGTAGTTTTACAGTCTGGCTGTAATAATTGTGGAGTGATTTTAATCCAGTATGAATCTGCAGCGTGTGCAGTTTTACAGTCTGACTGTAATAATTGTGGAGTGATTTTAATTCAGTATGAATCTGCAGTGTGTGTAGGTTTACAGTCTGACTGTAATAATTGTGGAGTGATTTTAATCCAGTATGAATCTGCAGCGTGTAGTTTTATAGTCTGACGGTAATAATTGTGGAGTGATTTTAATCCAGTATGAATCTGCAGCGTGTAGTTTTACAGTCTGACTGTAATAATTGTGGAGTGATTTTAATCCAGTATGAATCTGCAGCGTGTAGTTTTACAGTCTGACTGTAATAATTGTGGAGTGATTTTAATCCAGTATGAATCTGCAGCGTGTAGTTTTACAGTCTGACTGTAATAATTGTGGAGTGATTTTAATCCAGTATGAATCTGCAGCGTGTAGTTTTACAGTCTGACTGTAATAATTGTGGAGTGATTTTAATCCAGTATGAATCTGCAGTGTGTAGTTTTACAGTCTGACTGTAATAATTGTGGAGAGATTTTAATCCAGTATGAATCTGCAGTGTGTAGTTTTACAGTCTGACTGTAATAATTGTGGAGAGATTTTAATCCAGTATGAATCTGCAGTGTGTTTAGTTTTACAGTCTGACTGTACTAATTATGGAGTGATTTTAATCCAGTATGAATCTGCAGTGTGTAGTTTTACAGTCTGATTGTAATAATTGTGGAGTGATTTTAATCCAGTTTGAATCTGCAGTGTGTAGTTTTACAGTCTGACTGTAATAATTGTGGAGTGATTTTAATCCAGTATGAATCTGCAGTGTGTAGTTTTACAGACTGACTGTAATAATTATGGAGTGATTTTAATCCAGTATGAATCTGCAGTGTGTAGTTTTACAGTCTGACTGTAATAATTGTGGAGTGATTTTAATCCAGTATGAATCTGTAGTGTGTAGTTTTACAGTCTGACGGTAATAATTGTGGAGTGATTTTAATCCAGTATGAATCTGCAGTGTGTAGTTTTACAGTCTGACTGTAATAATTGTGGAGCGATTTTAATCCAGTATGAATCTGCAGCGTGTGTAGTTTTACAGTCTGACGGTAATAATTGTGGAGCGATTTTAATCCAGTATGAATCTGCAGTGTGTAGTTTTACAGTCTGACTGTAATAATTGTGGAGTGATTTTAATCCAGTGTGAATCTGCAGAGTGTGTAGTTTTACAGTCTGACGGTAATAATTGTGGAGTGATTTTAATCCAGTATGAATCTGCAGTGTGTGTAGTTTTACAGTCTGACTGTAATAATTGTGGAGTGATTTTAATCCAGTATGAATCTGCAGTGTGTGTAGTTTTACAGTCTGACTGTAATAATTGTGGAGTGATTTTAATCCAGTATGAATCTGCAGAGTGTGTAGTTTTACAGTCTGACGGTAATAATTGTGGAGTGATTTTAATCCAGTATGAATCTGCAGTGTGTGTAGTTTTACAGTCTGACTGTAATAATTGTGGAGTGATTTTAATCCAGTATGAATCTGCAGTGTGTAGTTTTACAGTCTGACGGTAATAATTGTGGAGTGATTTTAATCCAGTATGAATCTGCAGCGTGTAGTTTTACAGTCTGACGGTAATAATTGTGGAGTGATTTTAATCCAGTATGAATCTGCAGTGTGTAGTTTTACAGTCTGTCTGTAATAATTGTGGAGTGATTTTAATCCAGTATGAATCTGCAGTGTGTAGTTTTACAGTCTGACTGTAATAATTGTGGAGAGATTTTAATCCAGTATGAATCTGCAGTGTGTAGTTTTACAGTCTGACTGTAATAATTGTGGAGAGATTTTAATCCAGTATGAATCTGCAGTGTGTAGTTTTACAGTCTGACTGTAATAATTGTGGAGAGATTTTAATCCAGTATGAATCTGCAGTGTGTAGTTTTACAGTCTGACTGTAATAATTGTGGAGATATTTTAATCCAGTATGAATCTGCAGTGTGTAGTTTTACAGTCTGACTGTAATAATTGTGGAGAGATTTTAATCCAGTATGAATCTGCAGTGTGTAGTTTTACAGTCTGACTGTAATAATTGTGGAGAGATTTTAATCCAGTATGAATCTGAGAAGGTTGGTGGTGTGCAGTGATTAGCAACATGGCTAATACATTTTGTTTATTCGCTCATGTAATTCACACTTTTCATTTCTTTGCCACGTTTGAATAAAGACATGTTGTTAATTACAAAATCCACCTTAATTATCTAGACATAAACTCAGTGTTATTCAATCACCTACAGCTGCTGATCAGCTGAGAGAGGAATCTGGAATGTTAGGCTTCCACAGAAAGAGGACTTTTAACGGCCACTCTTAACAGCCACGTTTCCCTCATTTAATCAGCCGGTCCTGGGTTTAGGATCTGCTCTGCTTCACTGTTCTTCTCTTTTGCACCACGTTCACGGCAGAATCCCATCGTATCCATGGATACCGCACTTTTTGCCGGCAATCTGGCAACCAAATGTGAGCGCTTCCTGTAGAGTCCCACCTGCAGCAAGGAGAACGGAGCAGATTTGAGCTGACGCTTCACAGTTATATGGCACAAAGTCAAAGGCCTGCTTTAAGAGTGGAAAGATTTTGGTAGTTTATTAACGCCACAGTCAGGAAAAGCTAAAGCCGAGCTTCACGCAGGACCTGCTCTGAATACAGCAAAGACAGGAACTGTGTGTTAAGCAGGCCGGTGTGGTTCAAAAAGGCTTTAAACACACTCGTAACTAGAAGTGTGTGGTATGGACAAACATTTAAATCATAGTATAATTCAAATTACGGGCACTTTTGGATTATACTAGAGTATATATTTACAAATAAAATCATTTTAGATGATTAACTAACCCTATTTTTGTAGGTTACTGTCATATTTGTAAACAGCGCGAAACGACTCTGCATAACCGCAACAGGACTGACACGCCAAGTCTCAAGTCTCCGTCTCTGTCATGCAGTGTAACCACATAATCAGGTCTGTTAGGGAGTTCTGAACAACACACTGTTTGAAACTAGCGTATCACTGCTGTCGACAGAAAACCTAAAATCATCTCCAAAACGGGAACTTTACAGGAGAAGGAAAAACATGCTTTACTTTTAATGGAAGTCAATGGAACCAGACGTCTTTCCAAGCCATTTTGGGCCGTTTCTTTTGGTCCATTCATCATGAAATTTCCACACAATGTAAAGGACAATAGACATTTTCACATTATGACAAAAACTGAAAAACGTTTTCTTCCGACAGCAGCGATATATCGTATGTGTGTGTGTGTGTGTGTGTGTGTGTGTGTGTGTGTGTGTGTGTGTGTGTGTGTGTGTGTGTGTGTGACGGACGTATATATCATACATGACAGGCAGGATTACCCCTTGATAGACTGTAGATGACCGATGCATTAAATGTGTCCCCTGCGCCGAGTGTGTCTACAACTTTCTCAGGGGGAAAAGCATCAGAGTGGACCACAACTCCATCTGGACCCATCGCGTCCGCACCCTTTTCTGCCCAGGCACAGATCAGCACAGCCCTGGAAGATTGATATGAAACTTGCATGAATGTTTATCTCTGCAGAGCAAAAAGGAAGAAAAGCAAAGTCAACTATCAATGTGGCGGCACTGAAGTCTGAGATAAATCTTGTAGAGCAATGGCGTCATCTAGTGGCCGCTTCTATACAGAGTCCATATGCTTGCATGCATAGTGTACATGGTTAAGGTGTATAAGTGGCCACTTAGTCAAAAACACTAACCCTGGACATTCACTCACTGGCCACTTTAATAGAAACGCTAACCCTGGACATTCACTCACTGGCCACTTTAATAGAAACGCTAACCCTGGACATTCACTCACTGGCCACTTTATTAGAAACGCTAACCCTGGACATTCACTCACTGGCCACTTTAATAGAAACGCTAACCCTGGACATTCACTCACTGGCCACTTTAATAGAAACGCTAACCCTGGACATTCACTCACTGGCCACTTTATTAGAAACGCTAACCCTGGACATTCACTCACTGGCCACTTTATTAGAAACGCTAACCCTGGACATTCACTCACTGGTCACTTTATTAGAAACGCTAACCCTGGACATTCACTCACTGGCCACTTTATTAGAAACGCTAACCCTGGACATTCACTCACTGGCCACTTTATTAGAAACGCTAACCCTGTATATTCACTCACTGGCCACTTTATTAGAAACGCTAACCCTGTATATTCACTCACTGGCCACTTTATTAGAAACGCTAACCCTGTATATTCACTCACTGGCCACTTTATTAGAAACGCTAACCCTGGACATTCACTCACTGGCCACTTTATTAGAAACGCTAACCCTGGACATTCACTCACTGGCCACTTTATTAGAAACGCTAACCCTGGACATTCACTCACTGGCCACTTTATTAGAAACGCTAACCCTGTATATTCACTCACTGGCCACTTTATTAGAAACGCTAACCCTGGACATTCACTCACTGGCCACTTTATTAGAAACGCTAACCCTGTATATTCACTCACTGGCCACTTTATTAGAAACGCTAACCCTGGACATTCACTCACTGGCCACTTTATTAGAAACGCTAACCCTGTATATTCACTCACTGGCCACTTTATTAGAAACGCTAACCCTGGACATTCACTCACTGGCCACTTTATTAGAAACGCTAACCCTGTATATTCACTCACTGGCCACTTTATTAGAAACGCTAACCCTGTATATTCACTCACTGGCCACTTTATTAGAAACGCTAACCCTGGACACTCACTGGTCACTTTATTAGAAACGCTAACCCTGGACATTCACTCACTGGCCACTTTATTAGAAACGCTAACCCTGGACATTCACTCACTGGCCACTTTATTAGAAACGCTAACCCTGGACATTCACTCACTGGCCACTTTATTAGAAACGCTAACCCTGTATATTCACTCACTGGCCACTTTAATAGGAACGATAACCCTGGACATTCACTCACTGGCCACTTTATTAGAAACGCTAACCCTGTATATTCACTCACTGGCCACTTTATTAGAAACGCTAACCCTGGACATTCACTCACTGGCCACTTTATTAGAAACGCTAACCCTGGGGGGGCGCTAGTGAGCAGCGTATGGAGTAGACGTGATTGAGGGAGCTCCTCTGCGCCAAACCTTTAAAAATTCTTTTTTTGCGCCATCTGTCAATAAATTATCAGTATTTGTTTAGCTCACGTTGAAAGTGAACATCTGCTGCTCTACGGAACTAAAATGCCACCAAAAGCTTCGAAACAACCGAAAGAATCTCTGCAGTCGGCTACAGGCATGGAGGACTCCATTAGCCGCGAAGCTAGCCAAGCAATTAGCGACGAGGCTCTGCCTCTGGTCTGGGAAAAAGTGTCTAACAAGATCTTGAAGACAATAAATGAGAGGTTTGATAAACTTGAACTGTCCTTCCAGACTTTGCAAACCACGCTACAGACAGTCACGGAGAAGATGAATGCCGCTGAGGAGCAAATTCAAGAACACGAGGCTCGCATTAGCTCGCTTGAAACGGCACTGACGGAGACCCAGAGGAAGAACGAACTCCTCAGGTTAAAACTCGACGACTTGGAGGGCCGGTCACGCCGTAATAACATCAAAATAGTCGGAGTGCCAGAAGGAGAGGAAAAGGGAAAGCCAGTGGAGTTTGTCGCCGGGCTACTCCCCAAGTTGCTTGGAGCTACGCACTTCGCGGAGCCACTCATCGTTGACCGGGCCCATCGTGTGCTCCAGCCCAAACCCCCAGAAGGAGCAAAACCCCGCACGATCATCGCTCGTGTTCATTTCTACACCGAGAAGGAGCGGATTTTGCGACTTAGAGCCGGACGCAACCTCGACTACAACGGTCACAAAGTATACATCTTTCCAGACTACACGGCGGAGGTGCTGAGCCAACGGAGGAGCTTCAGGGATGTCATGCAAGCGCTTCGAGCGCTACAGGTGACTCACACGCTCCGTTTTCCCGCAAAACTCTGTGTCCAGCATAACGGTCAGCTCAAGAGCTTCACCTCCCCTGCTGAAGCGGCTAGATTTGTGGAATCTGACCTTAAACAAGTCTGAACAAGGACTATAATACTATAGTCACTGGCTGGTTTCAGCGGTAATGCCGTTTAATAGCGCTTTTCGGGGTTCATTATAGATGGTGCTATTTTATTTTCTTTACATACTTAAATAAGGCGCGGAGGAGCTGAGGAGGTAGTGTAACTTAGCTGTAGCTTCATCAGAGATTTGTTTAGGTCTCTGTGCACTTAGTGTTCCTGTCTTCAAGGGTTAATACAGTGCTGCTCCTCTGCAGGAGCTTACTGAGTTGGGGTGGAATGTTTTACTGGGTGTTGACGTTGGGTTATGTTATTTTTCCCCTTTCATTCCTGTTTTGTCCTGTTTTTTTTTTTTTTTTTTTTTTTTTTTTTTTCAGGCTGTCGCCCTACTTTTTCTTTTTTTATCCCTTAGACTTAGATGTCTGTAATTAACAATGCTGGGGCGGGGGTCACTATTGCCTCTTGGAATGTGAGGGGGCTGGGTCACCCAATTAAAAGAGGTAGGGTTTTCTCACATTTGAAATCCCTTAAGGCTGACATCATCTTCCTCCAGGAAACCCATATTGCTAAGACACAACAAAGTAGACTCAGAGTTAATTGTGTGTCCCAGGTCTATCAAGCAACATTCACTTCCAAAGCTAGAGGTGTTGCTATTCTCTTCCGTAAAAACATCCCATTTCATCTAGAAGCTATAGTTTCTGATCCTCAGGGTAGATATGTTATAGTCTCGGGTCACATTAACTCTTTTCCGTTGACTTTGGTTAATGTTTATGGCCCAAATTTTGATGCACCTGATTTTTTTTGTAAATTGTTTGATGCTGTTCCAGAGGATAATTTTACCAACATTGTAATGGGCGGTGATTTTAATTGCTTCCTGGATCCTTATATGGACAGACTTTCTCAAAGGCCACCACCTGTGCTATTGTCAGTTAATGTGTTAAAAAATCTACTGAATTCTAGGAACCTGGTAGACATATGGAGATCGCAGCATCCAACTCAGAAAGAATTTTCTTTTTATTCTCATGTACACAAGTCATATACCAGGATTGACTATTTTTTGGTGAATTCTGAACTTATTTCTAATGTGGAAGACACCAAGTGTCATAATATTTTGATTTCAGATCACTGTCCAATTACTCTCCAACTTAAATGTAATATAGCTAAAGAAAAATATAGTTGGCGTTTCAACCCTCTTTTACTTAAAGATCCACTATTTAATAAATATATTATGTCAAAACTAAACGAATTCCTAGAAATTAATGACAACGGTGAGGTTTCAGATTGTACTCTCTGGGAGTCCCTGAAGGTAGTCATGAGAGGTTATGTTCTCATACGAAGCACAAAAAAAGAAAACGAACAGCGACAGACTTTTAGAAATACAAAGGGAACTTACATTAATTGAACATGCACATAGATCATCTCTTGCACAGTCAGACTACAATAAAATATTAAAACTAAAAGATGAATATAATTCAATTCTTAGTAAATGTGTGGAAACTTCTTTACTTAAAATGAAACACAAATATTTTGAACTGGGAGATAAGCCTGAGAGATTATTGGCCAGACAATTAAAAGGAATACAATCCAAACAAGCTATTCATAGGATCAAAGCGAAGTCTGGTGACGTACTTACAGATCCAAAGCAAATAAACAGTTGTTTCAGGGAGTTCTACTCTAATCTATATTCTTCTTCTTTGGAGGTAAATGAGGAAGATTCTAACCTTTTTTTCGATAAACTTGTAATACCACAGTTACCTGAGTTCTGCAAAATTGAATTGGATGCTCCAATATTAGAAACTGAACTTATGGAAGCTATTCAGGCTTTCCCTTCAGGCAAAAGTCCCGGCCCGGATGGATTTGGGTCTGAATTTTACAAGGCTTTTAGTAAACAACTTGTCCCCTATATGCTAAGGATGATAAATGATTCGGTTAGGAATAAAAAGTTGCCCAGCTCCCTGTACGAAGCAAATATTATCTTATTGTTGAAAAAAGGAAAAGAAGACTCAGACCCTGCTTCTTATAGACCAATAGCACTCTTAAACTTCGATCAAAAAGTTCTAACTAAGGTTATGTCGATTAGACTTGGAAAGCATATCTCTAAGATAATTCACACAGATCAGACTGGGTTCATACCAGGTAGATTCTCATTTGCGAATACACGTCTCCTCCTCAACATTTTATACTCTGACAAAATTAAAGATAAAGAGGCTGCAATTATATCACTGGATGCCCAGAAGGCTTTCGATCAGTTAGAATGGCCCTATATGTTTGAGGTGCTCAAAAGATTTGGATTTGGTGATTTTTTCATTTCACTGGTCAAGATGCTTTATCTTTGTCCTGTGTCAACTATATCTACTAATAGGGAGCGCTCCAGTCCATTTGAACTACACCGTGGGGTCCGGCAAGGGGACCCTTTGTCCCCTCTTCTTTTTGATCTAGCTCTCGAACCACTGGCAATAGGGATCAGGAATCATCCACAGATTCATGGCATTAAATGTGGAGACACTGAAAGTCTTGTGAATTTATATGCAGATGACTTGCTGATTTTTATATCTGACCCAGAGCTGTCTGTTCCCAACTTATTAAATTATATAGATGCTTTTAGTAGACTTTCAGGTTATTCAATCAATTGGAACAAGAGTGAATTTATGTGCATTACTAATAACCTTAGTCCTAGTTTCTTGAGATCATTGCCATTTAAAATAATTGATGATCATTTTACATATCTAGGCCTTAAGATATCAAGAAATCCTAAACACCTCTTCAAACTAAATTTTCTACATATGGTTGGTAAACTAAAAGCGAATATTGAATGCTGGAAGCTACTTCCTTTATCAATGATTGGACGTATTAATGCTATCAAAATGGTGACTTTATCACGATTCTTATATCTCTTTCAAAACATACCAATTTTTCTCCCTTCATCATTTTTTAGGCAATTAGACTCAATTATTTGCTCATTTGTCTGGGCCTATAAGCCCCCTCGTATTTCAAAAAGACATTTGCAAAGGCCGACAGCACTCGGGGGCCTAGGCCTGCCGGTGTTTAAGCAGTATTACTGGGCAGCCAATGCTAGGGTTCTTACCTATTGGCAGAAGGGAATCATAGATCACTCACTACCTGATGGGGCTCCACTGTGGTTAAGTATAGAGGCACAGTCATTAACTAATACCTCTTTACCAGTTTTACTGTTTTCCACGACGAAATCTCTCAAGAGAACAATTGGTAATAATTTTATAATTAAAAATTCCTTAAGGATTCTGAATCAAATTAAGAGGTTTCTTTCTCTGCCTCCAGTCTCCAGCTATACTCCTATAGCTCATAACCATTTTTTTGTTCCAGGCCAGTTAGATAATGTGTTTCTTACATGGAGAGAGAAGGGTTTACAATGCATCAAAGATTTTTATTTTGACAATAGCTTTGCTTCCTTTACTCAGCTTAAAATTAAATATAGTCTTCCTTCTTCTCACTTTTTTCGATATTTGCAGGTTAGACACTATGTTCAAAAAAATGTACCCTCTTTTTCAATTAAACCAAAAGAACCTGTTTTATACGACTTGCTATTTTCTCCGCCTGACGCTGGACACTTGGTGTCCAAATTTATTGCTGCATTATCGCCATCAGACAATACTACCCCCCTAAAGGTAGGGTGGGCCAATGAGTTGGGTGCTGCAATTTCTGATGATATGTGGGAGGAATGTTTGTCCAGTATTCATCGTTGCTCAGTCAACTCCAGGTATAGACTCATACAGTTTAAAGTATTACACAGGTTTTACTTTTCTAAAATCAGATTGAACAAAATCTACTCCTCTGTCTCTCCTTTGTGTGATCGATGTCAAACCTCCGAAGGATCCTTGTCTCACTTAATCTGGTCCTGCCCTGTATTGCATGACTATTGGGTTCATATCTTTCATTGGTTCTCTGAAGCATTCAAGGTGGATATTGTTCCAGATTACAAACTTGCTATCTTTGGTTATTTTGACAGTTCTGTTTCTCTTTCATTTGCACAAAAGCAAGCTCTTTTGGCGGGTATGGTTGCAGCTTAAAAAGTCATACTTTTATCTTGGAAATCTCCAGTGGCACCATGCTTTAAGAGGTGGTTAAATGAGATGTTATTCATTATACAAATGGATCGGTTACATTGTAATGACACTAAATCATGTAAACGCTTCCAGAGTGTTTGGGGAATGGTTTTGAATAGTCTGGAGGGGTCCTAGTCTGACACCAGTCCCAGTCTGATATTGGATATACCCCAGCTTGATCTATTGTCATTTAGTCTTTGTAATGCTTGAACTCGACAGCCTGTATTGTATTTTTATTTATTTATTTATTTTTATTTTTTATTTATCTTTATTTATTTTCTTTTCCTTTTTCTTTTTATCTTTCCCTTTATTTGTTCTTGATGCTTTGGTGCTAGTTATTATTTCTGATTGCGTATTGTCATTATTAGCATGGGTTGTGTTTTTCTGTGATTCCTTATAAATAAAGTATATAAAAAAAAAAAAAAAAGAAACGCTAACCCTGGACATTCACTCACTGGCCACTTTATTAGAAACGCTAACCCTGGACATTCACTCACTGGCCACTTTATTAGAAAAGCTAACCCTGGACATTCACTCACTGGCCACTTTATTAGAAACGCTAACCCTGGACATTCACTCACTGGCCACTTTATTAGAAAAGCTAACCCTGGACATTCACTCACTGGCCACTTTAATAGAAACGCTAACCCTGGACATTCACTCACTGGCCACTTTAATAGAAACGCTAACCCTGGACATTCACTCACTGGCCACTTTAATAGAAACGCTAACCCTGTATATTCACTCACTGGCCACTTTAATAGAAACGCTAACCCTGGACATTCACTCACTGGCCACTTTATTAGAAACACTAACCCTGGACATTCACTCACTGGCCACTTCAATAGAAACGCTAACCCTGGACATTCACCCACTGACCACTTTATTAGAAACACCCGCCGTCTAGCTGCACTATGTAGGTGAACATTTACAGACTGCCCATCTGTTGATGTACAGTTTATCTTTATTTGAATGGTTTAATGCAGCTTTAATTGACTTTCTCGTTTGTCAGCGAGACTTACCCCTTCCTCACTCGGCTATAAAAACCCTTCAGAGCGCTGGCGGCTGACTGGAACCCAAAGTGTATAGCCACATCCTTACTGACAAAAACCTGCACAGCAGAAGCATAAAACTCTTTCATCTATGTAGTAAATCACAAAGCCACACGACTCAATCTGAAGCCATGAAAGCCACAGAACAGTGTTTCAAACCAGTGTGCATAAATAAAATGTCCTTTAATAAATTTCTCTCTCTTTCAATAACATTGTGTCCTACCAGGTCTCCGTGAGGGAAAAGCTGGTAGAGCGGCTCTCGGGTTTTCTCTATCTCCACCGAGATGGTGATCTGGTTGCTCTTCTCCTGCTTTCTGTTATACTCCCTCACCTTTTCGATCATCTTCACCTGCTCCGCTGCATTACGACCCTACAGAGGCACAAACAACGAGCTACGGCTAACCAGCTGGGTCAAAGTACAGCGCAGTCAGTTTTGGATCCAGGCCTAATTAATAGGGATTTACCAGTCTGTTCATCTGACACAGGGTTGTGCACAAGGTCTAAAGTTGCCCCAGCAACAGCCCATCTGCCCTCTTTTGCTGGGCTGCCCCCCTGGACGACGATAATATAAAAATACTAATGATAATAATCAGTTCTGCTGTTGGGACCGCAGGAACACAAGTAGCCCATAACTGGACAGAGATGAGGTGGCCCAAAGACATGAAAAGAAAGTAAGCAAGAAAAGGCCCAGTCCCATTTCACCCCTCGGCCCTACCACTGTTCTCGTCTGGGTGTAGGGTCTCCCGATTCCTGTTGAGATAGAGGGGTGGGGTGCAGTGTTGGGGCTACATGACCCTCCAAACGGAGGTTTTTCAGAGACTCCAGACAGAGAGATGAGAAAAAAGAGAAACCGGTGAGACGGAGAACAAGAGACCAGAGAAATGTGAGAATTTACCGTTAAAAAATTACAATAACCCTGTTTTATCTCAAACAAGAATCTGGAGAATCTCTGACTTCAGCTTCATATCACTGAAGAATTAGGGGGGGTGATAATAAATAACTGCCCCCCTCTTTGAAGGCGTATGATCCCTAAATGTAACTAAAGCCCAGCAGTGAGGAGCTGAACTTTCCCCTCCTCTGCTGTCCCTGCAGACGGGCAGGGTCGCCTACAGAGCGGCGCTAGTAGCTGTTAATGAAGTGATGCTCTTTTATTAGAGGGGCTCATTTCAGAGGGAAGATCTCAACCACTGCCCTGTAGCTCAGTTCAGAGGGGTTAGAGTGACACTCTAAATGAGGGGTAGGAGTAGAAATAGGAAATGGGACGGGGCCCAAGTGATACTTTGATGAAGTTTTTTGGTCTTAAAATCCATTCATGGTGGAGGGATTATTATTGTTATAATTATTATTATTATTTCAGATTTTCCACTATTTTCCCACCATCCACATTCCATATAAACAGTCAGCAGACACGAGTAGATTCACTAGTGGTTTTGATGTTGAATAACTGGCTTTGACTGCAGGAATATGTGAACGTTTCTAATTAAAAGCTCACGCTCTGCTCTCACCTCCCAGTGAATCCACTGATACTGGCTCAGGTCCAGCTTTGAGAAATCCTCCGCCGTCACATCCGGCAGGTTGCTGATCAGACAGAGAGCAGATAGGAGCAATTACATTCAGCACTCACTCCGCACTCAGCACTCACTCCGCATTCAGCAGACACTCCGCACTCAGCACTCACTCCGCATTCAGCACTCACTCCGCATTCAGCACTCACTCCGCACTCAGCACTCACTCCGCATTCAGCACTCACTCCGCATTCAGCACTCACTCCGCATTCAGCACTCACTCCGCACTCAGCACTCACTCCGCACTCAGCACTCACTCCGCATTCAGCACTCACTCCGCATTCAGCAGACACTCCGCACTCAGCACTCACTCCGCATTCAGCAGACACTCCGCACTCAGCACTCACTCCGCATTCAGCACTCACTCCGCACTCAGCACTCACTCCGCATTCAGCACTCACTCCGCATTCAGCAGACACTCCGCACTCAGCACTCACTCCGCACTCAGCACTCACTCCGCATTCAGCACTCACTCCGCATTCAGCACTCACTCCGCACTCAGCACTCACTCCGCACTCAGCACGCACTCAGCAGACACTCCGCATTCAGTACTCACTCCGCACTCAGCACTCACTCCGCACTCAGCACTCACTCCGCATTCAGCACTCACTCCGCACTCAGCACTCACTCCACATTCAGCACTCACTCCGCATTCAGCACTCACTCCGCACTCAGCACTCACTCCGCATTCAGCACTCACTCCGCACTCAGCACTCACTCCGCACTCAGCACTCACTCCGCATTCAGCACTCACTCCGCACTCAGCACTCACTCCGCATTCAGCACTCACTCCGCACTCAGCACTCACTCCGCACTCAGCACTCACTCCGCACTCAGCACTCACTCCGCATTCAGCACTCACTCCGCATTCAGCACTCACTCCGCACTCAGCACTCACTCCGCATTCAGCACTCACTCCGCACTCAGCACTCACTCCGCACTCAGCACTCACTCCGCATTCAGCACTCACTCCGCACTCAGCACTCACTCCGCACTCAGCACTCACTCCGCATTCAGCACTCACTCAGCACTCACTCCGCATTCAGCACTCACTCCGCACTCAGCACTCACTCCGCATTCAGCACTCACTCCGCATTCAGCACTCACTCCGCACTCAGCATGCACTCAGCAGACACTCCGCATTCAGTACTCACTCCGCACTCAGCACTCACTCCGCACTCAGCACTCACTCCGCATTCAGTACTCACTCCGCACTCAGCACTCACTCCGCACTCAGCAGACACTCCGCATTCAGCACTCACTCCGCACTCAGCACTCACTCCGCACTCAGCACTCACTCCGCATTCAGCACTCACTCCGCATTCAGCAGGCACTCCGCACTCAGCACTCACTCCGCACTCAGCACTCACTCCGCACTCCGCATTCAGCAGGCACTCCGCACTCAGCACTCACTCCGCACTCAGCACTCACTCCGCACTCCGCATTCAGCAGGCACTCCGCATTCAGCAGGCACTCCGCACTCAGCAGGCACTCCGCATTCAGCAGGCACTCCGCACTCAGCACTCACTCCGCACTCAGCACTCACTCCGCATTCAGCACTCACTCCGCATTCAGCAGACACTCCGCACTCAGCACTCACTCCGCATTCAGCAGACACTCCGCACTCAGCACTCACTCCGCACTCAGCAGACACACCGCACACAGCAGACACTCCGCACTCAGCACTCACTCCGCACTCAGCACTCACTCCGCATTCAGCAGACACTCCGCACTCAGCACTCACTCCGCACTCAGCACTCACTCCGCATTCAGCACTCACTCCGCACACAGCAGACACTCCACACGCAGCACTCACTCCGCACTCAGCACTCACTCCGCATTCAGCAGGCACTCCGCACTCAGCACTCACTCCGCACTCAGCACTCACTCCGCACTCAGCACTCACTCCGCACTCAGCAGACACTCCGCACACAGCAGACACTCCACACGCAGCACTCACTCCGCACTCAGCACTCACTCCGCACTCAGCAGACACTCCACACGCAGCACTCACTCCGCACTCAGCACTCACTCCGCATTCAGCAGGCACTCCGCACTCAGCACTCACTCCGCACTCAGCACTCACTCCGCACTCAGCAGACACTCCGCACACAGCAGGCACTCCGCATCCAGCACTCACTCCGCATCCAGCACTCACTCCGAATTCAGCACTCACTCCGCATCCAGCACTCACTCCGCACTCAGCACTCACTCCGCATTCAGCACTCACTCCGCACTCAGCAGACACTCCGCACTCAGCACTCACTCCGCATTCAGCACTCACTCCGCACTCAGCAGGCACTCCGCACTCAGCAGACACTCCGCACGCAGCAGGCACTCCGCACTCAGTAGGCACAACGGCTCAGACTCTCTGATAATCAACACCAACTAGGCCATAAATTATACTTATGTAACTTTATTGCGCCAAGAAGCAAAACATTTCTGTGTTCGTTGCATAATCCTGACTGTGATTCTTCTCTTCTATTAGAAAGAAGTGCAGTGAATCTCACAGTCAGAATAAAAGAGAACACAAAGTCTGAGAGAAGCTTAAATGGCCCATATATATTAATATACAAACCCAATTCCACAGAGAATTTAAGTCCGTGTGTGAAACGGTAATGAAAACAGTGATCAGTAAATTCTGCTTGAGCTGTTTTACAAAAACACAATATTTGCCTGTTTTATTGCATGAACAAATTTGATGCCTGCAATATGTTCCAGAAAGGTTGGGACAGGAGCGTGTTTACTTCTGTGTTGCATTAGCTTTCTTTTCAGCAGCACTAAAATGGGAACTCAACTGATTTGGAGTTCTAAATTCCCCCATAACTCAGTGTGTGAGGTGTTCAGAGGGTCTGGTGTGAAACGGTTCAGACGTCTTTACAGTGGTGGTGATGGGAACCAGGCGTCACCATGACTACAACACAGATACATACAATTTATTTACCATCCAGAACCACCAGAGAACCTACACGAGTCTTCTGAGCTTATATGGAATGTTGATGCTGGAAAAATAGTGGAAAATCTGGAATAAAAAGTTTTCTTTTATTTTGCATTAGATCATGTTTCATGTACCTTTCTACCATGAATTGATTTAAATAAAATGAATGAATTTCTTAGACCAAAACTTTCACATACCCACCATAAAACAATCAGACATCAGGCAGTGCATTCATAACCACTTCATGCAATATGTTTTTGTGAGGGAGCTTTTAGTTAAAATCCTCAGACGTCTGGTTCCTATAACCATAAACTGATGCGAAGTGTGACGAGTGATGCTGGACACTGTTTTACTCAGTTTAAATGAATAGAGTGTAGAAATTAACTTGAACCTGGCTATTATCAACTCTCTCTGCCGGCGTTCTATAGCAGCGCAGCATCGCATTGCGTGGTTCGTCCGGTGTGCCGTGGCCTGTACAGGTCCTTCATTCTCATATTTTGAGCTTAATAAGACGATGTGTTTTTAATGGGAGACAGTTTTGGACTCCATGCAGGTCAGTCTAGCACCCACACTCTCTGATTACGCAGCCATGCTTCTGTCACACGCGCAGGACGTTTTAAATAAACTTGGATATCTCTGAAAAAGACGGCGTCTAAAAGGCAGTATTATGTTGCTTCGAAATGTGATCAGCGTTAATGGTGCTTTCACAGATATGAGAGATAACCCACTCACCACCCCCCCCCACCCCCCCACACACACACACAGGATTCTGAACCTTACGCTGGTAACAGTCTGGATGGTCCTTTTCTTCTTTGGTCTGGAGAACACAACATCTGAAAGGTCGACTCGTCAGACCACAACACATATCAGTCCATTTCAGATGAACTTGAGCCCAGAGGAGTCGGCGGCGTTTCTGGACGTTTCAGCTGATATACGACGTTGACATGACTTTCACTGTGCAAACTGCATCATTTGTGTTATTTTTAAACAGTTGGATTTTCTGCTGATGTATTTTTGGCAAAGTGGTCTCGACACTCATAAAGGACTCTTCCTTTCCTGGCTGCTCCTTTTATATGCAAGCAAGACCTGTTTTTAGATGTTTTTTTGAAAATTTCACAATGTTCCTAGTCCCAAATTGTTCATGTCCCAACTTTTCTGTAATGTGTTGCAGGCAACAGTTTCAGAATAAACATATAAGAATATTTTGGTTTGAACACAAGACACAGAGGATTTATAACTCACTGTTTTGCATTTCATCTACTCAACTTTTCTGGGTTTGGGTTTTTAGCATGAATATATTTTATACCTTTACTTCACCGTCCACACATGGAAACTAAGCTCGCCTTGAACTATTTCTGTTTTTGTGATGTCATAATGTAGCCCCATCCCGACACACTGAAGTTACAAGGAGTGTTTCAGCTCAGGCAGCTTTTTTGAATGAGGCGCAATACAGGGCAGCCAATCAGAGCAGAGCTAATTAACATATTGCTGTTGTCAGAAGAAAACCTCATATCTACAAAACGGGAACTTTACAGGAGAATGAAAAAAAAAACTACTTTACTTTTAATGTAAGTCAATGGAACCAGAATTGTTTGGTCATTTCGGACCGTTTATTTTAGTCCGTTCATCATGAAGTTTACAAACAATGTAAAGGACAGCAGATATTTTTATGTCAAAAACTGAAAAACAACAAAAATTAAGATATGAGGTTTTCTTCCGACAACAGTGATATGTCAGTCTTACAGGTACAGTAATAAAAGCGGTCTGTTTAATTCTAAATGTGGTCATGTAAACACAAATAATTACATAAAACCACACAAAAATAAAATTAAAATACAAAAATATTAGCTGTATGGGCCCTTTAATAACTACACCTACCTACACAGTCTATATACAGTCACAGACTCAGTTTAAATTGGCTATATTAGTCCTATTAGCGTGTGCGTTTGTGTTTGACATAATTTAAATTATCATACATACTTATGATAATTTATCCAATTCTAATCACATTTGGAATTAGAGGGAAATTATTTGTAGTTCAATTACGAACATATGCAACCAATTTCTGCATGCAGGGTCACAGGGTGGGTCAGAAAGCCATGATTTGTTAATGCCATCTACTTGAACACTGAATTAGTCTGATTATTACAGAGCCACTGCAGAGAGACTTTAACAGCAGTGCTTTAAAGAGGCCACATCTCAGAAAACACAACTTCACATCATATATACATTATTTTGCTGCTTTTGTCTGAATTCATCATGTCTGTGATGTCACATCCATGAACACATTTCCAGATGACCACCCATTTAACCTCCAGCTATTTAGCCCCACCCATTCATCCTACAGCAGTTTAGCCCCACCCATTCAGCCTACCGCGGTTTAGCCCCACCCATTCAGCCTACAGCAGTTTGGCCCCACCCATTCAGCCTACAGCAGTCTAGCCCCACCCATTCAGCCTACAGCAGTTTAGCCCCACCCATTCATACAGTGGTTATACAGAGTGTTTGTAGAGTATGGCACCTTTAAAGTTACATCAAAGACCCAAAACATTTTTGTTGATCAGATTTATCAATTATCTGAGCCCCGAATAACATTCTGAAATTCCATGTGTTCGAGGCGTCTGCAGTGGACTGGTCATCACACACTGAATCTGACGGTCAGGCGACATTTGAGACCCGGCGTTACAGCCTTACGTGTCTGAGAGAACGACAGTGCGTGACCCCGCGCTGGGACTCACAACACAGCAAGCACATGGTGTCTCGCCCCACGGCTGCCACGTAACGCCCGAAACGTCCACCCCACGCCGGACAAAATCACCCACGATGAAACTAGCACAGCAAAGAGAGAAGCACACGGTCCAGGCTTTAGAACCACGGGTCCTGGACGTTTCTGAACCACAGGTGGAGACGTGGAGAGAGAGGAAAAGGCCGGTTTCTAAACAGAACCTGTGAACGTAAACCAGACATGCACCTGCTTCAGGACACCAACAACCCCCTGCAGGGGCAGTTAGTGATCACATCGCCACCTAGTGCTCACAGTGCACAGTGCAGGCAGTGATATAGTGATGACGCACACAGGAGAACGTGCAGTCGCTGTCAGTAGAAAACCTCGTATCTCAGACATGATAGCGTGAAAACCTGCTGTGTGCATTAATATTCTCGATTTACTCGGCATCAGCGTAGATTTCGAATTAAATCCCAGTTCATTTTGGAACAATTCTATCAACCAATTCAGCATGAAGTATTTAACCAATTCACTTTAACCAACAGCAGTTTAGCCCCACCCATTCAGCCTACAGCAGTTTGGCCCCACCCATTCAGCCTACAGCAGTTTAGCCCCACCCATTCAGCCTACAGCAGTTTAGCCCCACCCATTCAGCCTACAGCAGTTTGGCCCCACCCATTCAGCCTACAGCAGTTTGGCCCCACCTATTCAGCCTACAGCAGTTTAGCCCCACCCATTCAGCCTACAGCAGTTTAGCCCCACCCATTCAGCCTACAGCAGTTTGGCCCCACCTATTCAGCCTACAGCAGTTTGGCCCCACCCATTCAGCCTACAGCAGTTTGGCCCACTGAAGTGAACTGGAGTGTTGTTCCTGCTGCAGTTATTGGAATGTGTTATGAGGCACAGTAAAGGGCAGCCAACCCAAGCAGAGCTCATTTGCATAATAGTCTTAAAGGCACAGTAACAGAAACAGCCTGTTGAAATGCAAAAAAAGCAGCTGGAGTTTTCAAATAATAATAAAAAAAAACAACCAAACATAAATGTTACACGTTTTTGCTCTGACAGCAACAATATGCAAATGTGCAAATATAAAACCTCCCAGATTTCTCACTCAGACCCTCACAAACCTGTTCGTGTGCAGGATGGTGCGACTGCCCGTGGTTTCGCTGCTGATAACTACAGATGTTGGAACGGAGCACTTGGCGTGCTCCACGATGAGAGAGATGTCAGTCTCGTACATTTTAAAGTCATTCATGATGAAGCTAAAAGAATAAATCATTATAAAAGAAAACATACAAACACTGAACATGACGAGAGCAAAGAGCGAAACGAGGAACAGATGATTAACGCGCACTGCGCTTATTAATAATAGCGCAACATAACGATTGTGTCACAGCCCCAGACTAGATTCCAGCTCCGAAAGGGGTCATAATCGGAGGTGCGCAGTGATTTTTGTATGACAGGTATAATAACACAGGGTCTCAATAGAGAAGACAACTTCTTATTCAACAGTTTCTAATTACAACTTTCAGTTCCACCTTAAATGGCACAGCTGTTACATTCAGGTGCCCGAGGCCTGTGATAGGAACTATGAGGCTGAAACTGGCTTCTTATTCAAATTTTCCATTCTACCTTAAATGACGCAGCTTTATATTCTAAATGTAACGGCTGCGCCATTTAAGGTGGAACTGAAATTTCAGGACTCAGGCTCCTGAAAGGTAATAGCTGCTCCATTTAAGGTGGAATTGAAATTTCAGGCCTTAGGCGCCTGAAAAGTAATTGCTGTGCCATTTAAGGTGGAACTGAAATTCAGGACACAGGCACCTGGATGTAAAAGCTGTGCCATTTAAGGTGGAACTGAAATTCAGGACTCAGGCACCTGAATGTAACAGCTGTGCCATTTAAGGTGGAACTGAAATTCAGGACTCAGGCACCTGAATGTAACAGCTGCGCCATTTAAGGTGGATCTGAAATTCAGGACACAGGCACCTGAATGTAACAGCTGCGCCATTTAAGGTGGAACTGAAATTCAGGACTCAGGCACCAGAATGTAACAGCTGCGCCATTTAAGGTGGAACTGAAATTCAGGACTCAGGCACCAGAATGTAACAGCTGCGCCATTTAAGGTGGAACTGAAATTCAGGACACAGGCACCTGAATGTAACAGCTGCGCCATTTAAGGTGGAACTGAAATTCAGGACACAGGCACCTGAATGTAACAGCTGCGCCATTTAAGGTGGAACTGAAATTCAGGACACAGGCACCTGAATGTAACAGCTGCGCCATTTAAGGTGGAACTGAAATTCAGGACACGGGCACCTGGATGTAAAAGCTGTGCCATTTAAGGCGGAACTGAAAATTCAAATAAGAAGCCAATTTCTGCCTCGATGTTCCTCTGCTGATAAATGCTGGCAGTTCTATAGGGGGACTATAGGGGGATATAAGGTTTTTGGACCTCTTTATCGGTAAATGAACGTTACATCACAGGTGCTGTTACCTTGACTTACTTAACACTGCTATACAGTTCAATGGTCTGGTGGTCATTTTATACTCAATACTCAGGATCAGTAAGCATGATAAAATCATATTTGTATCTGCAGAAATTTCAAAAAGCTTGTATTCTATTCATTTTACTGCATTTGTAGCCCTACAGAAATAAATTATATATAAAAATATAAAATAAAATAATACTAACGCAGGTACGCTCTTTAAAAAGGTTCTAAAGGCAACTGTTCTACATAGAACCATGAGTTTTATTTATGCTTAAATGGTTCTTTGCATGTGAAATGGTTCCTCATACTGATGGTTTTGTATATGGTTCTATATGGGACCAAATAGGGTTCTGCTATAACTGTGATGTCATTATAGAAATGTTACTTACTCAGCTACAGGTCCATGAGCTACAGAGCCCATGAAAGCACAGGGCGCCCCCAGCTGGGCAAGTATGGTGCAGGAGTTTGATGCGTTTCCCCCTCTCTGCCATCGCTGGGACAAACACCTACCAGCATTCACAAATACACCCATCAGCCACTTCATCAAAACCAACTTGTTTCTACCCTCACTGTCCACTTTATCAGCTCCACTTACTGTATAGCTGCACTCTGTAGTTCTACAGTTACAGACTGTAGTCCATCTGTTTCTCTGATACTCTGTTACCCTGTTCTTCAGTGGTCAGGACCCCCATGGACCCTCACAGAGCAGGTACTATTAGGGTGGTGGGTCATTCTCAGCACTGTGTGTTGCACTGGTCTGAGTAGATCAGACACAGCAGTGTTGCTGGACTGAGAATAGTCAACCAACCAAAAATCTCCAGCGTCCTGTGGGCAGCGTCCTGTGACCACTGATGAAGGACTAGAGGATGACCGACACAAACTGTGCAGCAGCAGATGAGCTGTTGTCTCTGACTTTACATCTACAAGGTAGGAGTGTCTAATAGAGTGGACAGTGAGTGGACAGTGAGTGGACACAGTGTTTAAAAAGTCCAGCAGCACTGATCCAGTGTCTGATCCACTGAAGAACAGGGTAACAGAGTATCAGAGAAACAGATGGACTACAGTCTGTAACTGTAGAACTACAGAGTGGAACTGTACGGTCAGTGGAGCTGATGAAGTGGACAGTGAGTGTAGAAACACTTACAGTAACACTGCCTGGAGAATCAGTCAGTAAACCTGCTGTGCGTCTATAAAGCCCGAGTTTACTGTAATGCATCCACAGACGGCGGTGCAGACTGCTGCATCAGCCCGACTCCGCACTCAGCATTACTGAGCACATTCTCTCCGCAGCGCAGCGCAATAAGCGCAATAAACCCGCTTTACTGTGAAAACCTGCAGCAAACCTTTTGTCCGTGTCCTCTTCCGGATATTTATCCACCACATTTATGATGTCCAGACACACCAGGCCGATGCACAGGATCTTTTTGTCCGTCTGCTCCATGCTGTGGTCAGTACCGGTGGACTGTGGACCCAGAGCGAAGGGCAGTAAGGCGCTGGTGTAACACCGGGTTAGCCCGGGCTGGGGGCACTACCGGAGTTAGAAACATGTCGGACTCGGCTTCGGCTTCCGATGTTTACCGAACACAGACGAAAGCCTCACGGAGCTGTTTATGCAGAGCAGTGAATGGCCGCCAGAGGGCGCGCTGATACAGCTCCAGCAGGCTGCGTTCACTTTTACTCTAAAAGTCCTTTTCTTTTCTTTTCTTTTCTTTTCTTTTCTTTTCTTTTCTTTTCTTTTCTTTTCTTTTCTTTTCTGTCCTTTTCTTTTCTTCTCTGTCCTTTTCTTTTCTGTCCTTTTCTTTTCTTCTCTGTCCTTTTCTTCTCTGTCCTTTTCTTTCCTATCTACTGCTGTTTGAAGCTGTAATCTACTGCCGGCTGGTGCTGTAATCTACTGCCAACTGTAGCTGTAATCTACTGCGGGCTGGTGCTGTAATCTACTGCTGTCTGAAGCTGTAATCTACTGCCGGCTGGTGCTGTAATCTACTGCCGTCTGAAGCTGTAATCTACTGCCAGCTGGTGCTGTAATCTACTGCCGTCTGAAGCTGTAATCTACTGGCGGCTGGTGCTGTAATCTACTGCTGTCTGAAGCTGTAATCTACTGCCAGCTGGTGCTGTAATCTACTGCTGTCTGAAGCTGTAATCTACTGCCGACTGAAGCTGTAATCTACTGCTGTCTGAAGCTGTAATCTACTGCCGTCTGAAGCTGTAATCTACTGCTGTCTGAAGCTGTAATCTACTGCCGTCTGAAGCTGTAATCTACTGCCGGGTGGTGCTGTAATCTACTGCGGGCTGGTGCTGTAATCTACTGCTGTCTGAAGCTGTAATCTACTGCCAGCTGGTGCTGTAATCTACTGCTGTCTGAAGCTGTAATCTACTGCCAGCTGGTGCTGTAATCTACTGCCGGGTGGTGCTGTAATCTACTGCGGGCTGGTGCTGTAATCTACTGCTGTCTGAAGCTGTAATCTACTGCAGGGTGGTGCTGTAATCACATTGTGTAATGTAAAACAGATTAGCGAAACCAACAACAGATTATCTGAAACTAACAACAGATTAGCGAAACTAACAACAGATTATCTGAAACTAACGACAGATTAGCGCAACTAACGACAGATTAAGGAATTCTTTACTCCTCCAGACGAGCATGAAGCCACAGGCACTGCTGCAGGACGGGCCCCCGAGTGTGAGGCGGGCCGAGCGGCGGCCCGTGCGGCGGCGGGCTGGTCAGCTGTTATTGATATTTACTGTGTGGAGAGTCCGGCGTTAGCTTAGCTACGCTAGCTAGCGCTATTAGCATCTACGCTAGCGGCCTCGGAGCAGCTTCTTCGCTCTCACTTTAAAAACCGAGAGAAATAAAAGATGATCTTAATTTTACACGAGATCCTACACGAAATCTACTGCCAGCTGGTGCTGTAATCTACTGCCGTCTGAAGCTGTAATCTACTGGCGGCTGGTGCTGTAATCTACTGCTGTCTGAAGCTGTAATCTACTGCCAGCTGGTGCTGTAATCTACTGCTGTCTGAAGCTGTAATCTACTGCCGTCTGAAGCTGTAATCTACTGCTGTCTGAAGCTGTAATCTACTGCCGTCTGAAGCTGTAATCTACTGCCGGGTGGTGCTGTAATCTACTGCGGGCTGGTGCTGTAATCTACTGCTGTCTGAAGCTGTAATCTACTGCCAGCTGGTGCTGTAATCTACTGCTGTCTGAAGCTGTAATCTACTGCCAGCTGGTGCTGTAATCTACTGCCGGGTGGTGCTGTAATCTACTGCGGGCTGGTGCTGTAATCTACTGCTGTCTGAAGCTGTAATCTACTGCCGGCTGGTGCTGTAATCTACTGCCGGCTGAAGCTGTAATCTACTGCCGGGTGGTGCTGTAATCTACTGCTGTCTGAAGCTGTAATCTACTGCCAGCTGGTGCTGTAATCTACTGCTGTCTGAAGCTGTAATCTACTGCCGACTGAAGCTGTAATCTACTGCCGGCTGGTGCTGTAATCTACTGTTGTCTGAAGCTGTAATCTACTGCCAGCTGGTGCTGTAATCTACTGCTGTTTGAAGCTGTAATCTACTGCCAGCTGGTGCTGTAATCTACTGCGGGCTGGTGCTGTAATCTACTGCCGGCTGAAGCTGTAATCTACTGCCGGGTGGTGCTGTAATCTACTGCTGTCTGAAGCTGTAATCTACTGCCAGCTGGTGCTGTAATCTACTGCTGTCTGAAGCTGTAATCTACTGCCGGCTGAAGCTGTAATCTACTGCCGGCTGGTGCTGTAATCTACTGCTGTCTGAAACTGTAATCTACTGCCAGCTGGTGCTGTAATCTACTGCTGTCTGAAACTGTAATCTACTGCCGGCTGGTGCTGTAATCTACTGCTGTCTGAAACTGTAATCTACTGCCGTCTGAAGCTGTAATCTACTGCTGTCTGAAGCTGTAATCTACTGCCATCTGAAGCTGTAATCTACTGCCGGGTGGTGCTGTAATCTACTGCGGGCTGGTGCTGTAATCTACTGCCGGGTGGTGCTGTAATCTACTGCTGTCTGAAGCTGTAATCTACTGCAGGGTGGTGCTGTAATCACATTGTGTAATGTAAAACAGATTAGCGAAACTAACAACAGATTAGCGAAACTAACAACAGATTATCTGAAACTAACGACAGATTAGCGCAACTAACGACAGATTAAGGAATTCTTTACTCCTCCAGACGAGCATGAAGCCACAGGCACTGCTGCAGGACGGGCCCCCGAGTGTGAGGCGGGCCGAGCGGCGGCCCGTGCGGCGGCGGGCTGGTCAGCTGTTATTGATATTTACTGTGTGGAGAGTCCGGCGTTAGCTTAGCTACGCTAGCTAGCGCTATTAGCATCTACGCTAGCGGCCTCGGAGCAGCTTCTTCGCTCTCACTTTAAAAACCGAGAGAAATAAAAGATGATCTTAATTTTACACGAGATCCCGTGTAAATACAGACGTTTGAGTGTGTGTGTGCGCGGATCAGTGCACTAACTAACCACGGTAACGCTGGCCGTTATCAGATTAGCCCAGTTAACCTGATGCCTTGGAGTGACCATTAAATGACCAAAGGCCATTAAAAGGTGGGAAATGAACTACAGCTATTATGGGTTATACAGGATAATAACTCGAGGATAATAACTCGAGGATAATAACTCGAGGATAATAACTCGTGGATAATAACTCGGGAGTAGTAACTCGGGGATTATAACTCGGGGATAGTAACTCGGGGATTATAACTCGGGGATAATAACTCGTGGATAATAACTCGAGGACAATAACTCGGGGATAATAACTCGTGGATAATAACTCGGGGATAGTAACTCGGGGATAATAACTCGGGGATAGTAACTCGGGGAAATTAACTCGGGGATAGTAACTCGGGGCTGGCTGTGACATGACGCTGAATCGCTCAACTACGCGTCAAACAGAACAATAGACGACCGTAACAATAGCAGGAGGTCAGCCCGGCTCGGTCCACTGTTGCTGGGAGATGATGGGGAAACACGCCGCGGAGCTGCTGCGCCTTCCCTGAGGAAACTGCGTGGTGGACTAATCTGCCAGAAGCTGCTCTGATTCCTCTCTGACCACTGAAACGTGCTCTGACTCTCGGACCTCTGAGGGTGAGTAGATCCTTCAAGGCTTCAGACAGAGCCAAAGCAAGACGCGCGGTAACCGAGCGGGATCTTTTCGAGGTTAAGTAGCTCCTAGTGGTTTATACTGGCACTGGTTTAGACTTGGCCAGCCGGGAGGCCAGTGCTCCTCAGCCCTGGTCCACATTCCAGTGCCTTTCCTGCTTCAGCAGCTGCTTTAACTCAATAATGGGCAGTTAATGAGCTGATTGACTGGTTCAGGAGTGTTGGGAGCAGAGAAAACACTAAAAAAGTGCAGGGCTGTGAGCCTCCAGGACCAGGGCGGAGAAACACTGCTGTAGGTCGGTCTTTGGATTGTCTGGGGTTATTAGACCAGGCGTCCAGGCGTCCAGGCGACCAGGCGTCCAGGCGACCAGGCGTCCAGGCTTGTGCCCCTCATCACGGCTTCATCAATGCCATTTCTAGTGGGAACATCTTCAGCTGCAGTGCAAGGTGTGATAATGATCCAAACAGATTTGAAAACAAGAGACAAATCAAGGAAGCAGGATTTAAAGGGAAATTTTTCTAAATTAGATATTTAAGAAATAATTAAAAAGCTCCAGAGGGGTTTGGTGTGAAATTCTGTGATCTACACAACCGGAAAATTTTTCGCAGTGGTGGTCATAGGAACCAGACATCCACCTGTACCATTTTAATTGCTATCCAAAGCCACCAGTGAACCTACTCATATATATAAATATATGTTTATATATATATATATCTTGTTGCTGTCAGAAGAAAACCTTGTATTTCCATTTTTGGCATTTTTCAGTTTTTGACATAATCTGAAAGTGTCTGTTACTCTTTCCATTGTTTGTAAATTTTATGATGAATGGCCTAAAAGAAATGACCCAAAATGACATGGGAAAAATTCTGGTTCCATTGACTTCCATTGAAGGTAAAGTATGTTTTTCCCTTCTCCTGTAAAGTTACTATTTTGGAGATACAAGGTTTTCTTCTGACAGCAGCGAATATATTTAAACTACTTGACTTTTAGTGTAAGTCATTTAATGTAATGTTTTTTTTTTCAAGTCATTTTGGGTCATTTAATTTGGTCAGTGCATCATGAAACTTACACACAGTGTAAAGGATGAAAGTGTTTTTCAAATTATGTCAACAACAAAAATGAAGATACGAGGTTTTGTTCCGAGCAGCGATATTTTCTACATTCTACTATTATGCCCACTTTTTTAATCTCTCCATAGGAGTCAGGGGTGTTACCGAGCCTCATTAGTGTTACACATGACAAACTTACGCCAGAGACGTTTTTAATGAAATGTATTTTAGAAAAATGGCTTTTTATGGAATTTAATCATTTGTTTTTCATTATTTTCACAATGACCTCAGAATAAAGTCGGTCACACCAGTGACGTCAGCTAGAAGCTTCGTATGAGATCATGAGCTGAATGAGAAGATCTCTGAGAACTGAGAGACACAGTGGACTCACCATGAGCTTTTCTCCATAGATCCTCAGAAAACAGGTCAAAGGAGGTCGAGTGACGTCATCGGCGTGACTTTTATTTCAAAATAAGAGATTTTCTGTTACGCAGTAACACCAGAGACACGACTCCTGGGGGACTTTCATTACATATTTTATAATATTTATTTGGCTTTTGTTTTCTTTATTTCACTCAAATCATATATTTCATAGTCATGTACTGATTATTGCAGTTACAATTGCAGAGAAACGTGTTTTTTACCTCAAATTATGGCCTCAGCCTTCGCACACGACTGTGAATGAGCTCTTCTGTGGTGTCTGGAATTCTAGATAATTGATTATTACTAAGTTGATGGATCAAGTAGGTGTAATTGATAAAAAAAAGTATTTAAAATATTAATAAATTGTAACCCTAACATGTTTTTAAGTGTAGTATATCTGTAAACGCTAGGGACACACACACACACACACACACACACACACACAGACACACACACACACACACACACACACATATATATATACACACACACAGTACTGTGCGAAAGTCTTAGGCACCGAAGACACATTTTCAAAATCTATTTATTTGTGCAGTTTGTGTTTATTTGCTGAGGTGAATTGTTTAATGAGAGAGAGAAACACAATGTTCAACACCCAGCAGGGAATTCAGAACCAGTTCATGTAGGAACTTTCTGTGAGGAGCTTTTAGAGGGACGTCTGGTTCCCATCACCACCACTGTGAGCAGCTCTGACTCGGTCAGTTTATCTAGAACAGAGCGTTTCACACCAAACCACTCAGAACCGCTCTGTTTACACTCTAACCACTAAACTATGGAGGAATTTTGAAGAATGGGTGGAATACCCCTTTAATTTAGTAAAATATACTAGTATATGGCCAAGTCTACAAGCAGGGAGAGGCATTAAATACGAAGACCTAACCTACATGGTTTGACCCGGGGTTTGCTGTGATCTAAGCAGATCTCTGCAGATCAAGAACTTGGTGCAAGACTCAGAGCTCTAGTTCCTCTTCTGTCTTCTACAGATGGTTCCTGGAGGGTTTGTGAAGCCTGCGGTGGCTGAGGGGCGTCTAGAGGTTCTCCAGGTTTATAAACTCCTGCAGTTCGTGCGAGAGGGGGATAAACCGCAGATAGAGAAGCTGACCCGCCTTGGGGTCCAAAACCTGATCAACTTGACCGAACCGGCCGAGGGGAACGGGGCCGTGCACCTCGCCGCACTGACCAACGACCTGGACATGGTGCAGTTTCTGCTGAGCCTGGGGGCAGACCCCAACATTCAGGACAAAAGAGGCCGAACGCCAGCCATACTGGCCACAGAACTGGGCCATGACGGCATGGTGGCCCTTCTGGCCCGACATCACGCAGATATGAACGTGGTAGACAGCGAGGGGAAAGGTGAGCTCGTGTTCCACTGCGAGTAGAATAATAGCACATTGGAGCATTTAACTGAATTAGTCTAAGTATTTAAATCTTAGATGTTTACAAGGATTATATTATGATCCATTTTAACCCAAGACATTAATAGAAATGGTAATAAGCAAAATATTCATTTATAGGGTACCTTCTGTTGGGAGCTGTCTGTCCCAAACCCTAACCATTCAGTTTACTGTAACGGGACGGTGGGGAAGTGGACCCAAGTGCAAAGATGAAAACCCGTGAAAAAGGGTGTTAAATACATTTATAGAAGCAATGGAGTGTTAAGTTGGCATGTTGGAGTTGAGGTGACCCAGAGCCAGGCTCGAGCTACCGCTACGCCACCGGGACGCACAGGCGGCAACAGGAAAAACACCTAAAGGAACCAAATAAATAAAATAAAAAGGCGGGAAAAGGGCAAACAAAGGAAATGCAGTGTGCTCAAACAAAGGCTGAACTATATGTACTGTACCAGTCACCCCTCTACAAAGGTGTGGCAAAGGATCGCTGTTTGCCACAGCCTTGAGTAGAGGAGTCCACAGGTCTGTCAGGTTTGGCCTATTCAGCATGAGGGCTTCTGGGAATTGGAGTTTCCTGAAGTTATGGCACTTTGCCACTGTCGCCCCCTACTGGCAGGCTGGACCCTTACATTTACCCACATTTACCCTTAAAAATAATACTTTTTTGTTTTTTTTTAAATGTTTTTTTAAATCATGTTGATTTGCTTTAAAGTGATGCTAAAAAATTTGATTCATTTATGTTTTAAACAATAAATTCCGTCCCATTTTTTTCACATCACTACTGAAACAGTTTGCCTGTAGGCGGAGCCATACTGAGCCACGCCCCTGCGTTGTAGAGCAGGAAGTGAGGCTGCATCCCTGTCCCTCATGGCCACATGGGGAGCAGTTAGTTTATAATATTTTAATTTACGCTGTGTAAGTTATCATATTGATCAAGCAGTTATTAATATTCAACAGCAATTATTAATATTCATCAGTGTGACTTTTGAACTGTAACAAATATAAATTTGTAGTCAAAGTAGTGCTGTTTTTATTAGCCTGTGTAAGATTAAATGCTTTGGCAACCGTGTAACTTGTAACATGTTCATGCCAACAAACTGTCGTTGAGTTCAGCAGAGCTGTTGTCACTAATAATAATAATAATAAATTAATAATATAATAATTTAAATTTAAATATAAATAACTTCAAAGGCAAAAAAATGAAAGATAATGGAGAAAAAACTGAGACAGAATTACACATTAAAACTAAGCATAATGTGGCAGATCATTTATAAGGTACATATACTTAATTCTCTAAATGTGGGATTAGGGTAAAATATCCTTACAGTGTAAATATTTTAGCTTTTATTTATTTATAGTCCTTTATATTGTTAATTTTTGTGGAGGATAGAGTTTATACTTTTATCTCATTGTTTAGTGTTAGTATTATATATATTGTTTTTAAAGTAACAAGTGACAAACTGTAAAAACCTTAAGTAATTAATAAGGTTAATTACTTGCTTGTTATTTCTTATCTTGTTACTACTTTTCTTGAGTGGGTTTCTCTCCCTTTGCTGCTGTAACACTGAGAATAAAGGATTATCTAATCTCTCTGATGTATTTGTGATTTTAGAAGATAATATTCTGCTTTTATAACGTTATCTAATACTAATCTACTATCTAATCTAATCTAAAATCTAATGTTTTGCTCTGTGTTCTCTCTGATATGCTCCTGTAACTCAGGAGTGCTGTTCTACTGCATATTTCCCACTAAGAGGCACGCACGCTGCCTGCAGGTGGCGCTCAACAGCAACGCAAACGTCAACAACATCTCCAGCGCTGGAAAGCCTGTGTTCCTGCAGGCCTGTGAACACGCCGACGAGTGTGAGAACATGTGCCTCAGTATCTTGGAGAGGGGAGCTGATCCTAACGCCACCGATCAGGTGCGACTCTTTGGGTTTTAACACCATTTTAACCATTAAAACCCCACACTGTTAAAATTCAGCCTATCAGAAAACGGTTCTGTAGAGCAGGACCATAGAACAACCAATTTGGGGTCCCTTCAGCACCTTATAGTGGTTTGTTCTGTAAAGACTGCGTTTATTAAATGAGAGATGTGAGTGTAAAGAACGTTTTTTTTTAAGTTTAAAGAACCTTAATTTAGTTATATTTCTATATCAATTAATGTTTTTACCTAGAACTGTGCGTCCAAGCCAAGAACCCTTTAGGAGCCTTGATTTTAGAAAGTGCCAAGTTGTTTGTGGGTCCGCATTTGAGTTCTTCACTCTTCTAAATACAGAACTTGCACGTTAATTTTATAGTGGAGACAGAATAATTTATAGTAGATGTTGAAAAAATCATAGTAGTTCATTGATTTTTTAAGTATCTATGAAATATTATAGTTAATTAATAATTCTTGGTAGATGCTTAAAAAATCATAGTAGTTGATTAATAATTAACAGTAGATGTTGAAAAAATCATAGTAGTTAATTAATCATTCATAGTAGATACTAAATAATTCATAGCAGTTACTTAATAATTTAAAGTAGATGCTGGAAAAAAATCATGGTAGTTACTCAATAATTCATGGCAAACACTTAATATTCATAGTAGTTACTGAATAATTCAGAGTAAGTACTGAATACTTCATAGCAAATACTAAATAGTTTATAGCAAACACTCAATATTCATAGTATGTACTAAATAATTTATAGTAGATATTGATACTGCATCTCCACAATTGTTGCCGAAAGTGAAGTGAAATTTTAAATAGTGCCGATAATTTTTGTTCATATGAAAATTATGTATTTGAGTAAATTGACTGCAGCTGTTCTATCGTGAGTCCTGCTATAAATTGAAATGAGGGATACTGGACGTGTGTGTGGATGATATTAAGTAAGAATCCTCCAGTATGAATATCCTCTACATCTTCTCCTAGTGGACAAACTTGAACTGAGCTGAAATTCCTGCTTTGTGAAAAAACCCACTGGACAAAAAAGTGTTTAAAGATGATGAAAGCGCCCTTGTCCGTCCTCTGGAGATCACTAGGGGTGGTGTTTTGCCTGCAGGCCACTGGCCGTACGGCCCTGATGGAGGCGGCGAGGTTTGGGGCGGTGGGGCTGGTCAGGGCCATCCTGCAGAGAGGAGGGAACCCAAACGCCGTCGACAAGAGGAGACTCCACGCCGCACACCTGGCAGCACACGGAGGATTCTTTGAGGCACGAGAGACTCGTTTACAGATCAGTCGTATGCAAATGTTTGAAGTCTCTGGTCAAATTCCATGTTTTAGATCTTCTCAGTGTAAATATGTTGAACATCCTTTACAGAAAAACGTTTCAATACACTCTTCACTTTCTGGGAAAATAAAACAAAATCTGACCAGTACCAACGATTTTGCACGTTTTATATTTTAAGTTAATGTTAAAATCAGCAAATAAATAAATAAATAAAAATATGTAATGAATGAATAAATAAAGAAAAATGCCATATTTAAGTATTTTACTCTTCATTCTCTCATTGAGGGCCTTTCATTTGGAACCATCTCATCTGCTTCATACTAACCAACCTAAACGTAAAACACACCCAGCTGTGTGTTTGTGGTTTTTGTGATCGTTTTTGTCTGTTTTTTATTTCATTTAATTACATCATCTTCTTTTCTTTTGAGGCGAGGTACTTTGCTCAAGCATGTTCTGGGCTTTTTTCACTTTCCTTGCACTTTTGGGTGCAAATACTAAAAATCTTCACTTGCAAAATCTATAAAACAATCTGACCAAGGAATTCAAGCTTTTGCGTCCGACTCTATAGACAGTCATTGGTTGACACGTGCAGACACTGTTGCTCTCACTGGACGTCAGCGATAAAAATGGGAAACTTTTCATCCTGAACGCAAGTGATTTTATATTCAGATTCAAGTTGAATTATTAAAAGTAAAACGCATCTTTAAAGCCATATTAGAGCAAATACCATAGTGCAAATAATCACAGTTAAGTACACAAGCTAATGCGATTAATCCTGTCTAATTATTTTATATTAATTATTCAGGTGATCCAGGTGCTCTCTGCCAATTCCGCGGACTTCAGCGCTGTAGATTTGAACGGAAACACAGCCCTCCACCTGGCTGCTGCTGGCGGATACACGGACTGCTGCAGGTTTCTGGCTCAGAGAGGTGAGCTGTGCCCTTCCTGGGGTAATTAATTTGTAGATAAAGTGCAAAGGAGAACAGGAAGCTAAGGTTTTAATGTGAAAATATATTGCATATTTTTTATAACAGGTTGCAACCCAAAACTGAAGAACCTGGAGGGTCTGCTTCCTCGTCAGATTGCGAAGGACAACGGCCACAAAGCTGCTCTGAAGGAGCTGAAGAAGGCAGAGAGACTCCACGCCAAGTTCTCCAAACCTGAAGCCGATAACCCCAATGGACTTTGGGCCCTTAGGCTGCATGACTGGTCCTGTGAGCATGAGAACGTCCTCAGAAAAGCCTTTGAGATGGTGACGGAGGCAGACGGACCTGTAGAGAACATCTCCAGGGATGTGTTTGTGTCTGTGCTGCAGGAGCACTCTGCACCCATAGACCAGGACAACCTACAGAAGATCATAATGGACCATGACAAGAAACGAGAAGGTGTTATCAACGTTGACCAATTCTTCAAGGGCCTGATGTACCTCCAGAAAGCGTTCGTCCTGTCCTCCTACGCCCCTAAGAAGAAGAAGAAGGCTGGAAAGGGAGGCAAAGGAAAGAAAAAAGGTAAATTTGTCCTCCCTCTGCCCATCTGCACCGTGCCTCCTGAGCTGATGCCCAGAAGAGAGGACGGTGGACCACCGAACTTCATGATTGAAAGTTATCAGCAGTACACGGACACCAAGCGCTTTAACAGGGACTGTCCTCCGAGCCATCCGGTGGAAGACGATTCGGCCTGGTACATCGAGGAGCCAGAAAAAATCTACACAAACATCAACTACTGCATCAAAACCGGAGACTTCGAGTCCCTCTGCTTGGCCTTCAGCCAGCAGGTTCCTGTGGACGTCAAAGACCCGTTCTACAAAACACCCCTGATGACGGCCTGCAGCAGCGGCAGCTACCAGATGGCAAAATTCCTCATCACGCTGGGGTAAGAATACTAAACATTTACACCCCCGTGAGCAGGGTGTAAGTGTGAGGAAGAGTGAGGAGACCTTCAGAAACCACAGAAAACACAAACAAGACCAAAAACATGACTTTTTTTTGTTAACCAAGCTAAAAATTCCGATACGATATACAGATAAACCTTGTTGTGAAAATCTAATTTATACAGTTTTCCCCTTATCCCAAATGCAGTCGATGTTCCATGTCCACAGGGAATAAGGAATGTTTGTAAATGTAGATTATTCGATATCTATGCTGTGCTTCCCTTCTGCCAATATACAGGGCCGACGTAAACGCCTGTGATCAGTTTAACTGGACCCCTCTTCACCATGCCTGCCACGCTGGACAGGTGGATATCATTGACCTCCTGGTGCAGTCCGGTGCTGTGGTGGAGGCTCTGGCTTTAAATGGGGCCACTCCACTCATGAGGGCCATAGAAAGCTGCAGGATCAGCTCTGTGGATTACCTCATCAAAGCTGGAGCCAAAGTGCAGGCCGAAAATAAGAAAGGTACTAGACCAGAGTGAGAGAGTGTTGGTGTATTTTCTTAATCCAGTGCCAACGGAAATGTTCTGTAGGTGGTACCGTTCTCATATACATGCATACATGCACTACAGGCAGATAGTTTGGAAGAAACACTGCCTTCGTCCTTCGACTCTGAGGATCTTCTGCTTTCTGTCCTTACTTCAGTGCCTTGGAGAGTTTATCCCTTTTCACACTTAAGATGGGGGGTTATTGTGATACTGATACTGACACTGATTATTGTGTTACTGTACTGGTTGTTTGAGCGCTGTGCTGTTCACACATCCTGCCTTCAAATGGTATTTTATTACGATGCACAGGATCATACCTGCCATGGGTCATGGTAAACAGGGTGTGATATCCCCTGTATGAACTCCTTCTGTGCTTTTCTTTTGCAAAATCTTAAAACGCCGGGTCTACATGAGTCAGACAGTAATCAGATAATGGGGAAACTCCAGGTCTACAGGAGTCAGACAGTAATCAGATAATGGGGAAACTCCAGGTCTACAGGAGTCAGACAGTAATCAGATAATGGGGAAACTCCAGGTCTACAGGAGTCAGACAGTAATCAGATAATGGGGAAACTCCAGGTCTACAGGAGTCAGACAGTAATCAGATAATGGGGAAACTCCAGGTCTACATGAATCAGACAGTAATCAGATAATGGGGAAACTCCAGGTCTACATGAGTCAGACAGTAATCAGATAACGGGGAAACTCCAGGTCTACAGGAGTCAGACAGTAATCAGATAATGGAGAAACTCCAGGTCTACATGAGTCAGACAGTAATCAGATAATGGGGAAACTCCAGGTCTACAGGAGTCAGACAGTAATCAGATAATGGAGAAACTCCAGGTCTACATGAGTCAGACAGTAATCAGATAATGGGGAAACTCCAGGTCTACAGGAGTCAGACAGTAATCAGATAATGGAGAAACTCCAGGTCTACATGAGTCAGACAGTAATCAGATAATGGAGAAACTCCAGGTCTACATGAGTCAGACAGTAATCAGATAACGGGGAAACTCCAGGTCACATGCGTCAGACAGTAATCAGATAATGGGGAAACTCCAGGTCTACAGGAGTCAGACAGTAATCAGATAATGGAGAAACTCCAGGTCTACATGAGTCAGACAGTAATCAGATAATGGGGAAACTCCAGGTCACATGCGTCAGACAGTAATCAGATAATGGGGAAACTCCAGGTCTACAGGAGTCAGACAGTAATCAGATAATGGGGAAACTCCAGGTCTACAGGAGTCAGACAGTAATCAGATAATGGGGAAACTCCATGTCTACAGGAGTCAGACAGTAATCAGATAATGGGGAAACTCCAGGTCTACATGAATCAGACAGTAATCAGATAATGGGGAAACTCCAGGTCTACATGAGTCAGACAGTAATCAGATAACGGGGAAACTCCAGGTCTACATGAGTCAGACAGTAATCAGATAACGGGGAAACTCCAGGTCTACAGGAATCAGACAGTAATCAGATAATGGGGAAACTCCAGGTCTACATGAGTCAGACAGTAATCAGATAATGGGGAAACTCCAGGTCTACAGGAGTCAGACAGTAATCAGATAATGGAGAAACTCCAGGTCTACATGAGTCAGACAGTAATCAGATAATGGGGAAACTCCAGGTCTACATGAGTCAGACAGTAATCAGATAATGGGGAAACTCCAGGTCTACAGGAGTCAGACAGTAATCAGATAATGGAGAAACTCCAGGTCTACATGAGTCAGACAGTAATCAGATAACGGGTCAACTCCAGGTCTACACAAGTCAGACAGTAATCAGATAACGGGGAAACTCCAGGTCTACATGAGTCAGACAGTAATCAGATAATGGGGAAACTCCAGGTCCACAGGTGTCAGACAGTAATCAGATAACGGGGAAACTCCAGGTCTACAGGAGTCAGACAGTAATCAGATAATGGGGAAACTCCAGGTCTACATGAGTCAGACAGTAATCAGATAATGGGGAAACTCCAGGTCTCCAACACTCCAACACACTCATTGTTTTGGGAAAATGTCAAACTAGATGTCAATAAACATTTCTTTGAATCAATATGTGCTTCCGTACTTGTGCTCTGTTGTGCACATCTGTGACCACAACATATGTTTTCCTTTGCAGAGCAGAACTGCTTGGACATTGCCAGGCAGTACGGAGATGAAAGAATCATTGACTTGGTCAAAATGAAGTTCGACAGCCTGCCAAAGTGCAAAGACGGCAAGAAAGGAAAAGGAAAAAAACAGCCTCCAAAACTGAAGACGATCGTTCCCTTAGCGGTGAAGGTGAAACATTTTGCTATCACTTTACTGTGGGGTGCAGTTCATAAGGCTACATGACGCCTACATTAGCTTATCATGACAGCTGATATAACCCTACATAAATGTTTATTAATGCTTATTCCAATTGGAGTTATTCTCTATAAAGGTTACATTTGCCAATTTTGATCACAGTAGCCTTTATGATAAATGATGCAAATTGGAATAAGCATTAATAAACATTTATGTAGGTCTCTGTCAGTTATCAGGACAAGCTTATCGGAACAAAACCTCGTATGTCCATTTTTGAAGTTTTCCAGTTTTTGACATATTTTGAAAGCACCTGTTGTCCTTTACATTGTGTGTAAACTTCATGATGAGTGGACCAAAAGAAATGACCCAGAATGACTTGGGGGAAAATTCTGGTTCCATTGACTTCCATTAAAAGTACAGTAGGTTTTTTCCTCCTCCTGTAAAGTTCCCATTTTCGTGATACAAGGTTTTCTTCCCACAACAGAGATGTGTAGGTGTCATGTAGCCTTATGAACTGTACCCTACAGTAAAGTGTTACCAACATTTCATTCGCTGTCTCTGTCTCCAGTCAGTAGTGACTGATACGCCGTCTCTGTGGGCTGCAGGTAGGTCCTGCTCCACCAAACACATTGGAGAAGAACGTGAACCTGAAAGAGAGCATCATAACCATGAACCCCCAGAGCACCATCCCAGCTTCCGCTGACAAGTTCGACATCCGCTTTGTACCGAAAACTGTGAGTCACTTTCAACAGAATAGTTCAGCAATAAATCTTCAGTTTTCCTCCTTTCATTTACAGCAGATTGTAAACAGTTTTATCAATAGAGGGCGTTTAATCATGTTTCAGAGAAAGACAAACGTTGTGTTGAGAGTTTTGGCTCCTCTACATCAGATGTACATCACACCGTACCGTTACCCACCGTGCTGTCTAATCGCTATGAGCCTCAGAGTTTAAGAGCTCCCAGAGTTCAATAACGGTCCTTACTGCCGGTTGTCGGTTGTTCAAAATAACCAATTAAGACACTTTCTGACGGTGATTATTGGTGCTTTATTGCTGGTATTTCCAGCATCTAAATCATCTCATTCTTGTCTGAGTGTGTGGAGGGGTTCAGTATCTGTCTTAGACTTGATTGTGATTCTGACTGTATGGGCAACATGTTGGCTTCCAGATGGCTGCGCCTGGTTTCATTGACAGTTTCTCCATTTAAGCTATTAGACCGACATGTTTTCTCTACGCATCAGTGGATCCTCTGAATTACGAGGTCTGAATCTATGCTGCTAGAGCTGCACAATGAAATGACATAGCATAAAATTAAGTTGTTATATTTCCGCACTGGTATATGGGCATACATGCTGCCCATATATGCCCATGTATACACTGGTATACATGCATTTTTCCATTATTTTCCCCAAACATAATTTCATAAATACATGACATGCATCAAATTGTTCTGCAGTTCCTCTTTCATGTGTAACAATTTTCACTACATCCATATAAAATTCATTTTGGTTTTTTTCCTCTCAAAACTCTCAAAATTTCTGAAGATCCAAATGTCCAAAAACATATGTTGACTATGAAAACTACCACAAAAGGCCATTGCGTTTTATAAAATTATAATGAAATGGTTTGGCATGATGTTCTGTTTGAAACCTTTAAATGAAAACGGTGTAAATTAAGGCAGTTTTCAAAGAGCTCAACTCACTGACTTCCTCAAATATCAGGCAGCACAACCAAAAACAAAGGAATTTTAGTTTGACATGCTTTTACGGAAGGGGGGCTGGGGTACTGCATCATAAAGAAGACCCCAAGTGTCCTTCATGGTGCAACGCTAAAGTGGGTTTTTCAGGGATTCCAAACTGTGTGACGGGGAGACGGAGCGCAAGAGGCCGAAGAAACCCACACGTGAGAATTTTCTCTCTTAAAAATGACGATATTATGGTGTATTATGGTCTTTTTCTTCCCAACAAGCATAAAATTCGCTAGTAGTGCTGACGTCTTGGTAGCTGGGTAACTTTCCCATTCCACCTTAAATGCGGTTCTGATGTCTGAGCCCCCAGACTGTAACTGCTGCACTATTTAAGGTGGAACAGGAAAATAACAAGAATCTGGAGAATCTCTGACTTCAGCTTCACATCACTGAAGAATTAGGGGGGGTGATAATAAATAACTGCCCCCCTCTTTGAAGGCGTATGATCCCTAAATGTAACTAAAGCCCAGCAGTGAGGAGCTGAACTTTCCCCTCCTCTGCTGTCCCTGCAGACGGGCAGGGTCGCCTACAGAGCGGCGCTAGTAGCTGTTAATGAAGTGATGCTCTTTTATTAGAGGGGCTCATTTCAGAGGAAGATCTCAACCACTGCCCTGTAGCTCAGGAACAAGGGGCAGCACTCCAAAACAAGGGGTAGGGGTGAAGTTAGAAATGGGACTGGGCCTTGGATAAAGTCTACATGTTCTTCACTCTCTGTATGTGTGTCATAGGTGTGGGGACGGCGATTGGCTACCTCCGCCCAGCACATGGAGAGAAGGGGGGACAGAAGGAAGCGTCTGACTCATGAAGTGGACTTCAAGGACTTCGTCATGCCCTTCAATAAGAACATCATGCAGAAGACTCTGGAGCTGGCAGGAGTCAACGGATGATGAGAAATAAGCCAAATAAATGATGAGAGTCAGTGTAGCTCTCGCTCACACACCAACTCGCTTTTCATTTAACCTTAGAGCTCCACGCTGTCAGCCGCCCAGGCTCCAGCTTCTTTTTCCATGATGTGAAGAGCATTATATTACTATAACGTCTGTGCCGGTTCCCTTTACACCCGTCTGCACAGCACATGCAGTACAGAACATTGACTGACTGTAAGCCATCTCCACCTGAAAGTAATTCAGCTGCACAGGCTTTGAATGTAATAATCACCCTGCTGTAAAAATGAGCTGATGTCAGACAGAGAGGAGCTAAATAAAGAAAAGGAGCTTATGATTCTTCCTTTCCTGAGTAAAAATAATCTGTGCTAAAATGACCTTTGATAATCGGTCATTGATGAGCCGGATGGTCAGCGCTGTGCTTTGGCAGTGGACAGACAGTAGCTGGAACCCCTGAGTGAGTGCACCTGCTCGAGAAGCTATTTTTCCCATCATCCTCCCTGCAGGGTCACTCTGACTTGGTGGTTTTCGCCGGTTCTCACAGCACACAGGAAATAAGACCTAATGGGTCTGAGTGTCTCTCAGAGCAGAGAACAGAGAGCTCTCCAGATAACAGAGCTGTTTATTCTGAGGAGCAGAAACAACGGTCAGATTAACCCCTTCATTAACTCTCAGATTAACCCATCCGTAACCACTCATTAACACTCAGATTAGCCCAGCTATAACCACTCATTAACACTCAGATTAGCCTAACTATAACCACTCATTAACACTCAGATTAGCCCAACTATAACCACTCATTAACACTCAGATTAGCCCAACTATAACCACTCATTAACACTCAGATTAACCCATCCGTAACCACTCATTAACACTCAGATTAGCCCAGCTATAACCACTCATTAACACTCAGATTAGCCCAACTATAACCACTCATTAACACTCAGATTAACCCATCCGTAACCACTCATTAACACTCAGATTAGCCCAGCTATAACCACTCATTAACACTCAGATTAGCCCAACTATAACCACTCATTAACACTCAGATTAGCCCAACTATAACCACTCATTAACACTCAGATTAGCCCAACTATAACCACTCATTAACACTCAGATTAACCCATCCGTAACCACTCATTAACACTCAGATTAGCCCAGCTATAACCACTCATTAACACTCAGATTAGCCCAACTATAACCACTCATTAACACTCAGATTAACCCATCCGTAACCACTCATTAACACTCAGATTAGCCCAGCTATAACCACTCATTAACACTCAGATTAGCCCAACTATAACCACTCATTAACACTCAGATTAACCCAGCTATAACCACTCATTAACACTCAGATTAACCCAGCTATAACCACTCATTAACACTCAGATTAACCCAGCTATAACCACTCATTAACACTCAGATTAACCCAGCTATAACCACTCATTAACACTCAGATTAGCCCAGCTATAACCACTCATTAACTCTCAGATTAAGCCACCCATAACCACTCATTAACACTCAGATTAACCCAGCTATAACCACTCATTAACACTCAGATTAACCCAGCTATAACCACTCATTAACACTCAGATTAGCCTAGCTATAACCACTCATTAACACTCAGATTAGCCCAACTATAACCACTCATTAACACTCAGATTAGCCCAACTATAACCACTCATTAACACTCAGATTAGCCCAACTATAACCACTCATTAACACTCAGATTAGCCCAACTATAACCACTCATTAACACTCAGATTAACCCATCCGTAACCACTCATTAACACTCAGATTAGCCCAGCTATAACCACTCATTAACACTCAGATTAGCCCAACTATAACCACTCATTAACACTCAGATTAACCCAGCTATAAACACTCAGATTAACCCAGCTATAACCACTCATTAACACTCAGATTAGCCCAGCTATAACCACTCATTAACTCTCAGATTAAGCCACCCATAACCACTCATTAACACTCAGATTAACCCAGCTATAACCACTCATAAACACTCAGATTAACCTAGCTATAACCACTCATTAACACTCAGATTAGCCCAGCTATAACCACTCATTAACTCTCATATTAAGCCACCCATAACCACTCATTAACACTCAGATTAACCCAGCTATAACCACTCATTAACACTCAGATTAACCCAGCTATAACCACTCATTAACACTCAGATTAACCCAGCTATAACCATTCATTAACACTCAGATTAGCCCAGCTATAACCACTCATTAACACTCAGATTAACCCAGCTATAACCACTCATTAACACTCAGATTAACCCAGCTATAACCACTCATTAACACTCAGATTAGCCCAACTATAACCACTCATTAACTCTCAGATTAAGCCACCCATAACCATTCATTTACACTCAGATTAGCCCAACTATAACCACTCATTAACACTCAGACTAAACCAGCAATAACCACTCATTAACACTCAGATTAACCCAGCTATAACCACTCATTAACACTCAGATTAAACCAGCAATAACCACTCATTAACACTCAGATTAACCCAGCTATAACCACTCATTAACACTCAGATTAAACCAGCAATAACCACTCATTAACACTCAGATTAACCCAGCTATAACCACTCATTAACACTCAGATTAAACCAGCTATAACCACTCATTAACACTCAGATTAGCCCAGCTATAACCACTCATTAACACTCAGATTAACCCAGCTATAACCACTCATTAACACTCAGATTAGCCCAACTATAACCACTCATTAACACTCAGATTAGCCCAACTATAACCACTCATTAACACTCAGATTAACCCAGCTATAACCACTCATTAACACTCAGATTAACCCAGCTATAACCACTCATTAACACTCAGATTAGCCCAGCTATAACCACTCATTAACTCTCAGATTAAGCCACCCATAACCACTCATTAACACTCAGATTAACCCAGCTATAACCACTCATTAACACTCAGATTAACCCAGCTATAACCACTCATTAACACTCAGATTAGCCCAGCTATAACCACTCATTAACACTCAGATTAGCCCAACTATAACCACTCATTAACACTCAGATTAGCCCAACTATAACCACTCATTAACACTCAGATTAGCCCAACTATAACCACTCATTAACACTCAGATTAGCCCAACTATAACCACTCATTAACACTCAGATTAACCCATCCGTAACCACTCATTAACACTCAGATTAGCCCAGCTATAACCACTCATTAACACTCAGATTAGCCCAACTATAACCACTCATTAACACTCAGACTAACCCAGCTATAACCACTCATTAACACTCAGATTAACCCAGCTATAACCACTCATTAACACTCAGATTAGCCCAGCTATAACCACTCATTAACTCTCAGATTAAGCCACCCATAACCACTCATTAACACTCAGATTAACCCAGCTATAACCACTCATAAACACTCAGATTAACCCAGCTATAACCACTCATTAACACTCAGATTAGCCCAGCTATAACCACTCATTAACTCTCAGATTAAGCCACCCATAACCACTCATTAACACTCAGATTAACCCAGCTATAACCACTCATTAACACTCAGATTAACCCAGCTATAACCACTCATTAACACTCAGATTAACCCAGCTATAACCATTCATTAACACTCAGATTAGCCCAGCTATAACCACTCATTAACACTCAGATTAACCCAGCTATAACCACTCATTAACACTCAGATTAACCCAGCTATAACCACTCATTAACACTCAGATTAGCCCAACTATAACCACTCATTAACTCTCAGATTAAGCCACCCATAACCATTCATTTACACTCAGATTAGCCCAACTATAACCACTCATTAACACTCAGATTAAACCAGCAATAACCACTCATTAACACTCAGATTAACCCAGCTATAACCACTCATTAACACTCAGATTAAACCAGCAATAACCACTCATTAACACTCAGATTAAACCAGCAATAACCACTCATTGACACTCAGATTAACCCAGCTATAACCACTCATTAACACTCAGATTAGCCCAGCTATAACCACTCATTAACACTCAGATTAACCCAGCTATAACCACTCATTAACACTCAGATTAGCCCAACTATAACCACTCATTAACACTCAGATTAACCCAGCTATAACCACTCATTAACACTCAGATTAAACCAGCAATAACCACTCATTAACACTCAGATTAACCCAGCTATAACCACTCATTAACACTCAGATTAACCCCTTTAGAAACACTATACATACATAATTGCAGTTTATTGCTTTATAGCATTTACTGTTGTTTATCATGGCATAACTTCTCATTGTTCTCAAAATACTTTGCAGTGTGAGTAAAGCACTGGTTTACGTTTTGGTGTCTAATAAGATTTCAGTCTGAGTTATTATTGAGTAATGATCTCAGTCTGTCCGTCAGCATCAGAACTGAAGTGTGAAGTCTGTTCGGCTCTGCTCTTCTTGTTTTGGTCTAAGATAAACAGCTCCAGATTAAGAGGACCGATCGGCAGTGAAGCAGAACAGAAGCTGAAGCAGCACAACAGAATAAATTAAAAAAGAGAATTAGAGGCTGAGAATCAACAAGTCAGATGGAACTGAGTGAAAAACATTGCTTACTTTAGTAGAAGTAGAACGAAGCGCATTTGAAAGCGCAAATCTGTCAAAGCTGTACTTACTCAAAGGTAACTGAATACATATACCTGCCCTCCTAAATTATAGATCGCATTGACCAGCAGGGGGCAGTCACAGCCAGGGAAAATTTGGCCTACTCAGGAAAATAAACACAAACGCCAAAACAACGTGACAGTAAACAGTGTGTTGTTGAGTTGTATGTTGTAAATGTGAACAGTGGAGTTTGTGAAGTGTGTATAAGGAGGACGCAGGGAAGTGATGGAGTCAGAGGAGTGATTCAGACAGGCTGAGGGGGCCTGAGCAGTTTTTCTGAATATGGAAATCAATAACTCATCTGAGGAAGAGTGAGAGGGTTCTCTCAGGGGGCGTTCAGCTCTGCTCATTCTTCTGCTGAGATCAAATATCCGCTGAACAAAAAGACGGAGGAGCTCAGAGCACGAGCAGCACGAGCAGCGCCGCGAAGCAGCGGCGTGAAAGCAGAGAAATAGAGTCGAAGATTAAAAAGGCTGAGAAGCTGAGGGTCTTCCTCCGGCTGATTTTGGATGCTGTTATTGCTTCTTTAAAATCTGAATAAAATGTGGCACTCAGTCATTATCAGCTCCACTTACTGTATAGCTGCACTCTGTAGTTCTACAGTTACAGACTGTAGTCCATCTGTTTCTCTGATACTCTGTTACCCTGTTCTTCAGTGGTCAGGACCCCCATGGACCCTCACAGAGCAGGTACTGTTTGGGTGGTGGGTCATTCTCAGCACTGCAGTAACACTGACGTGGTGGTGGTGTGTTAGTGTGTGTTGTGCTGGTGTGAGTGGATCAGACGCAGCAGTGCTGCTGGAGTTTTTAAACACCTCAGTGTCGCTGCTGGACTGAGAATAGTTCACCAACCAAAAATATCCAGCCAACAGCGTCCTGTGACCACTGATGAAGGACTAGAGGATGACCAACACAAACTGTGCAGCAGCAGATGAGGTGTCGTCTCTGACTTTACAGCTAGAAGGTGGACCAACGAGGTAGTAGTGTCTAATAGAGTGGACAGTGAGTGGACACAGTGGCAGCACCGGAGGACACAGTCTATGAAGACGTGTCCTTTGAAGGCTGTGTAGACCCACAAAGGCTGAACTGAAATGAGACGGTCTGCTCTACGGTGGATTTCCTCAGCATAAGTTTTGCTTCAGACCACATTCTTTGGCTTTTTAACATCTGAATCCTTCGCTATTCGACTCAGTTTAAGCCCAGTACTTACATTCAAAGTGTCTCCTCATGCAGCCTCCAAAGGACGCAACTCCTGAAGTGGGACACAGCCGTAGAGAGGAGAATTCCCACTCTGTAATGTCTTCTGGGTTTCTCAAACACTAGAGGGCGCTCCTGAGCCAGTCCCAAATGAATGGGTTGATATGGAGCATTTCAGAACACACCCCTGTTATATTTAAGAGCTTTTAAACTCGAGTTATAGGAGTTTAAAACGGACGTCATTGAGCACGAACAGCCAATGAGCTGCTCCGCTCGCCAATCAACAGGTGAGTTTTCAACGATTGTTCAGTGAAACTCGTCCTTCTACTTTCTGAAATGAAAGGAAAGTTCTCAGCTAGTGATTAGAAACTATTTGAACTTCTCGTTTTTAGCCTTTTAGCTTAATCCACCCCATTCACTGAGGATTTGCTCATGGGCGCCCTCTGCTGTTCAACAGTCATGGTTTTTATGTAACGGGGAAATGGGAAGTGGCAAAACTCCTCATAAAAGGGGTTTGGTGTGATCAACTCCCAACCCCATGCTTCTCACATTTAATTAAGTATTTCAGGTATTTTCCCAGCAGCAAATGCTCAGCATATTTATTTTTTTCCTGACTTAGTAAAGCTAAAAAATAAAAATAATAATGCAAAAAATAAAAGAGAAATATAATAAAACTAGTACCCAAAATAATAAAGAAAAATCCTTTCGAGAAGCGATTTTCAAACCTGTGATGGGAGGCGGAGACTTATCCACCCAATTAGCCTTCATTCGTTATTAGCAGCACTAGCATTCTGAGAGAATGATTCCTTTAATATCTCAGATTCCTGCAGCTCTCTGTGAGACGATACTGAGGCAGCACTGATAGATTCTTCTCCAGCCTGTCATTCTAGCCTATTTTACAGGACACTGTAGATGGAGCGGTCAGTGCGGTGGGGGACGGCTGGCTGGTATCCACCAGGAGAGACGCTGCACAGACAGAATCAGGCCAATGAGCGGACGCTGCTCACTGAAGGTAGCAAGGTCTGCCTGATCTACAGTGAAGACCAGCTGCTCACTGAGGACTAAAGCAGTAAAGCACTGATCTTAGACTCTGAACTCTGTTCAACCTGCATGTAAACACAGTGACTAAAGGAGCTTTTATCATGTGAGAAAATCACTAAAGTTCAGCCTTTTCTCTCTCAGAGCGACACAGAGAAACATGAGTTTGTTCAGCAGAGTTGATCACTGTAATGGTCTTCTTACTGGAGGAAACAGTCCATCCTCTAGAACCCGTGCAGAACGCAGCAGCACGGATCCTCACAGCACCAACACAGACAGCTCATATCACCCTGTTACACCCCGCACTGACCGCCTGGATCAGTTAGAGAGAGTTTAAAGCTCTGCTGCTGGTTTTTAAGCTTTAAATGACCTTAAACCTCCTGAATTATGATGTTAGATCTGCAGATTCTGACCTTCAAACACCTTCATTAAAACATGGAGAGACTCTTTCAGTTCTTCTGCTTCTAAACTGTGGAGCTCAGTTCAGCTTTTTTTAGACAGTCTAGCTCAGAGATCACTTTTAATAAACGCCTGAAAACTCTCTGATCTGGAAAAACATTTCGCCCAGTGCATCTGCTCAGTGAAGCAGTGCAAGAGTTAAATGCTGGAGTTTATAGTAGTTGTAGTCCATCAAGTAATATGAACATTACAGAACAAATCCAGATCAGTATCAGAATCACAATCGCTTTATTTCTTTTAGTATGTTCACGCATGCATGACGTTTGAGAAGAGACAAATAAAATATAAACACAATAAATAGAAAGATAAAGAGTCACTGGGGAGCTAAAGAGGAGTATGAGTGTCCGTATACATCACAGCTGTCAGATTAAAACCTCATATCTGCATTTTTGTTTTTCAGTTGATGACATAATTTAAAGCCTGTTGTTCTTTACACTGTGTGTAAATTTTATGAAGAATGGATCAAAATGACTTGTAAAAAATTCTGGTTCCATTGACTTCCGTTGAAAATAAAGTAGGTTTTTTCCTTCTCCTGTGAAGCTACCGTTTTGGAGATTATGCAGGTCCATGCAGGCCTGAGTAGACATAAAACTATTACACACAGAATAAGATGAATTAGTAAAAACGTAACATCTGTACAGCTGTGTGAATAACAGTATGTGACAGAGGAGTTACTGGAGCTGTTAGCATGTCTGACTGTGCTGGTCTTCTATTGGAAGGTGTTTTGGGGAGATTTTCGTAAACATGATGAACAAAACGTCACGCATAAATTCAGCAATGATTTGGGCTTTTATAGTTTGCCTGCTGAAAAAAAACCATTTGGGACTTTTAACTGATCTTAGACTTTAGACTAAAACCCTTTCGCTCTGAGTGACTCTAAACATTAATTATGATTATTTTATTAAAACTTATTCAACAATCCTAATTCTACCAAACTGTACCAAATGTATGTTTCAGAGCTCAGAATCTCAACAGTTCATGACCAGCAAACTCAGCTTTGAGCAGCTGCTCACACAGAAAATCATATTTTACATTAAAACACTAAAAAGAGCTGAACTGCAGAAAATATGATGATTCTTAATGTTCCTCACTGACTTTCAGACTTTGGGATCAACAGTGGGATCTAACTGCTCATCATGTGGCCATGAGGGACAGGGAGGCAGCCTCACTCCCTGCTCTGAAACACAGGGGCGTGGCTAAAGTATGGACTGAAACTATGTGTTTCAATAGTGACACAAGCATATTTTGAATAAAGTCCAAATCTTTCAACTTCACTTAAAAAGAAGTATAAAACATCTATCAAACATTGAAAAAAATGCAACAAAATTTTTTATTAAACTTGTCACGATTGGCCCCTCCCAGTCCTGTCCATGTGTTTGTGTTGTGTTTTGGTTTAGCCCGCGTGTTCTTTGTTTTGGTTTTGTAGTCCAGCCCCCTTGTTTAGTGACTCCGCCCCTGATTGTTCCCACCTGTGTTTCCACCTGTGTCTTGTGATACCTTGTTGGCCCTGTTGTATTTAAGTCCTGTGTTTCCCCTTCTGTCTTGACTGGTCTTTGTCTGAACTTTCTGAATTGGTGGATGTATTGTATTCTCTTGGTGTTTGATTCAGTGTTCATTGCGTCATGTCTGTCCCTCCTGCTCTCTGTGTTGGATGTTTGACCCTGGACCGGCTTGACTATGACCCTGGATTTGCCCTTAATAAACGTCGCTTACATCAGCACATGCGCCGCCTCCTCACTCCCTACCATTACAAAACTTTTATTAAAATGTAAAGCTTAGGGTTTGGACGCCGCCCAATAGAAATTATGAGTGGGTTCAGTGGTGTGTTTTGTACTACAACAAACTGTTTTATTCCAAAACAGCAAATAAAAAACTAGTTTCAGGCTGATTTGGGTGTTAAAAAGAGTTTATAACGTAATGCTGTACTAGAGAACTTGCACCTGCTCTGCAATGTCTTCCAGTTTTCTCAAACACTAGAGGGCGCTCCCAAGTGAGTCCAATATTAATGGTTTGACATGGAGCATCTGAGTAAAATCATAGTTTATAAATGCTAAAGAAATTTTTATGTAAAATAATGCATTAATTTCCTGAACAGCTTAAAACATTTTAACACCGATGTTATATTTTTAAGAGCTTTTAGAGCCTCATGTATATTTATGAAGTCAGTGAGTGCGAACAGCCAATGAGCTGCTCCACTTGCCAAACAATCATCATGCTCTAGCAGTAAAGCCCCGCCTCCTGCTGCCCAAAAGCTGTTTATTGTAGAAAAAGGAAACATACAGGTGAGATTTCTTTGCTGTTATTTAGTGAAATCCATCCTTCTACTTTCTAAAATTAAAGGAAGGTCCTGGACGATTAGAAACTATTTTAACTGTTCATTTTTACCTCCATTCGCCTCCATTCCTCAAGGACTCGCTCACGAGTGCCCTCTGCTGTTCAGCAGTCCTGTTTCTGATATAACGGGGGAAATAGGAAGCGGCCAGACTCCTCATAAACCGGCTCTGACTGGATGCTGAAAAGATCTTGACAAGCAGTTGAGAACATCAGTAAAGCCTCCTTCTTTTCTCTCCTCAGTACTGGACAATAAAACACCTCTGCTCATTGATTACAGAGCTCAACACCTTCGTTTATTCCTTTCTCTCTCAGCGAGTGACCACGCAGCCTAACAAGATTGAGCAGCTCACTCTCTTTAACGGCCCTCATTACTGATCTGTTTTCTTTTCTTTTCCTTTGTCTTCTGAATGACCCCTGGGGTCAGGCAGGCCAGCGGTGTCTGGCTGAGTGGAGGACGCTGCAGGATGAGGAGGTTTTAATCTGGACGGTGGCACAGGCAGGTGATTACTGTGATGACGGCCGCTCGCTGACCTCAGCTCCTAATCTCTCACTCCAAGTGTGGGTGAGAGATGAGTGAGGGACAGTCAGCCCTGGACAGTCATACAGTAGCAGTGAAATGCTGGAGTGTTTTATATGTTTCAGATAATCTTACAGACATTCTGGACTAAAGGTTTAGGATTAATGTTCTAAGATGAACATAAACAGTGTGGCTTTGTTTCTGTGCGAGTCTGTTTTGTGCCGAGAGTCTAAGAGTGTAGAGTTCAGTCTGTACAGTCGCTCATCTTCTCTACTCTCGTCCGTTTGTGCCGAGAGTCTAAGAGTGTAGAGTTCAGTCTGTACAGTCGCTCATCTTCTCTACTCTCGTCCGTTTGTGCAGAGAGTCTCAGAGTGTAGAGTTCAGTCTGTACAGTCGCTCATCTTCTCTACTCTCGTCCGTTTGTGCCGAGAGTCTCAGAGTGTAGAGTTCAGTCTGTACAGTCGCTCATCTTCTCTACTCTCGTCCGTTTGTGCCGAGAGTCTCAGCGTGTAGAGTTCAGTCTGTACAGTCGCTCATCTTCTCTACTCTCGTCCGTTTGTGCCGAGAGTCTCAGCGTGTAGAGTTCAGTCTGTACAGTCGCTCATCTTCTCTACTCTCGTCCGTTTGTGCCGAGAGTCTCAGCGTGTAGAGTTCAGTCTGTACAGTCGCTCATCTTCTCAACTCTCGTCCGTTTGTGCCGAGAGTCTCAGAGTGTAGAGTTCAGTCTGTACAGTCGCTCATCTTCTCTACTCTCGTCCGTTTGTGCCGAGAGTCTCAGAGTGTAGAGTTCAGTCTGTACAGTCGCTCATCTTCTCTACTCTCGTCCGTTTGTGCCGAGAGTCTCAGAGTGTAGAGTTCAGTCTTTACAGTCGCTCATCTTCTCTACTCTCGTCCGTTTGTGCAGAGAGTCTCAGCGTGTAGAGTTCAGTCTGTACAGTCGCTCATCTTCTCTTCTCTCGTCCGTTTGTGTTTGTGTCTTTTTGGAGCTTCTGCCACAGCACGCCCCTTTAAACTAATCTGACCTGTTCCTATTATGAGTTTGATCCTAGTTCTGATTATTTTCATAGTTTTGATCTTTTTCACGCTGATTCTGATTTGAATTCTTGTTTTGACTTGGATTCTAGTTTTTGTTTTGATTCTTATCCTGATTTGGGCTTCGCTTCCCAAACAGATCCTTAAATCCGCTGTGATTTTGGTCTAAATTTCATTCTAATTCTAATCCTTGTGCTGATTTTGATTTTGGTTATGATTTTGATTTTTGTTCTGAGAAGAGCTGCAGCTGATTATTCTGATTGTGATGTAAATGGTGTCTGTGATACTGAGTAGGCACACACACCCACCCACACACACACACACACACACACCCACCCACACTTTTCACTCACACACACCTACACACACCCACACACACAAACACACACACACACACACACACACACACTCACACACACACACCACATGCACACACACACACACACACACACACACACACACACACACACACACACAACCACCCACACACACACACACACACACACACTCACAGACACACAGCACATGCACACACACACACACACACACACACTCTAAAAAACACAAACATCTAAAAATGTTCTGTAAATGAGCCTCTTTTGAGCCTTTTTATTTCACAGTGACCCCCCCCCCCCACATCCCTCCTAGACCCTCCACAGCCCCCACATCCCCCTCAGCCCCCCACCCACCCATATAATTGTGAGCATCTGCAGTGACATGTGTAATGAAACCCACACAGAGAGGAGCTGAGTTCCTGTGGAGGGTTCTCACATCCCCACGGTTCTCTAACCAGGATACAGAGACCCCCCCACCCCCCCGCACACCTTTTAGTCACACACACACCTGCACACAGACACACTTTTCACTCACACACACCCACAAACACACACACACTTTCTTTATTTCTCTCTGTGCCTCTCTCCCTCTCTCTGTTGCATCCTGTCTTCTCTTTTCTCTCGCTCTTTCTTTCTCCTCACTCATTCTCCTTCTCTCTCTTCTTCAATCTGTCATGATCTCTCTCTCTCTCTCCTTCTGCCTCTCCAGTCTACTCTTCTCTTTTCTCTCTGCCTCTCTCTCCCTTTCATCCTTTCTTTTCTCTCACTCAATCCCCTCTTTTGGTCTCTCTCTCCCTTTTTCATGCTTTTCCACTCTTTGCTTTTGTTTCTTTCCATCCACTCTCTCTCTCTCTCTCTCTCTCTCTCTCTCATGCTCTTCAGTCTTTCCTATCTGCTTTTTTACACTACTTTTCTGAGGGTGGGCTCTATCCCCCCTTGCTGTGCTGAGTGACAGATGAGAGCGAGTGGATTGTGGATGAATAAATGAGCTTTAATTAGCGCGGCGTGGGCTCTGCAGAGATGCAGTCGTGTCACAGAACAGAAAAGACCAATCAGCTCTCAGCACCTTCTCACTGGAGCGGCTGAGCAGAATGTTTATGATATCAAAATCATAAAATCACATCAAACGCATATAAAACTACAGTTCAAACAGCAGTAAACAGAGAGCCGTTAGAGAAGGAGCTCAAACCCACTGTGTAGGTGAACGGGTGCAAAACACCTTTAAAGGGCTGTGAAAAAGTATTTGTCCCCCTTCCCAATTTCCTCTATTTTTGCATATTTGTCACATTTCAAGATTTCAGATCAAACTACTTCTAATACTAGAGATAACCCAGGAAAACACAGAATCCTGAATTTAAATGATGATTTTATTTATTAAAGGAAAACACTGTTCAGCCCTACCAACCTTCACCTACCTCAGTAAATGTATATTTATTCAACAAACACCTTAAATAAGACAAAGGAGATGGTTGTTGGCTTGAGGAGAACACGGAGTGACCCTGTCCACGCACCATCAACAGCTCCCCTGTGGAGATTGTCACAAGCACCAAGTTCCAAATGAGACACAATGTTAGTTTTTCAAAAACATGATTATCCAAACTTCGAGTTCAAAAGCTTATTGAAAGAGAAAAAGTGGCTCCTAACAACCACCTGGAAGAGCTGGTCTACCCCAGAACTGCCCTCATCAGATAAACAGCACTGAAAGCTTTGATCTCTGAGAGAGAGGAGAAGATCAAGCTGCTTCAGATCTGAAAACATCCACAGGTGTTTCTGTCCATCCTTCCACTGTGAGAAGACCACTCAGCGCTGTGGGTCTGAAAGGACGTGTAGCTGATCAAGAAGAACCTCACGGAGAAAAGGAGATGGACACACCAAACAAAGAAGCTGGACGATGGACTGACCGCCCCAGAGTCCAGACCTTAGCACCACTGAATGGGTTTGATCACTTCAGGAAATCATCAACCAGCTTCTCAGACTGAGCTTTGGAGGCGTGTCTGCAGGTCCTTTGAGGAACTGAAGGTGAGGCTCCTGAGAAGAACGGAAGCTGGAGTGAAGGTAGAGAGACTCGCTGGCTGAGCAGCTGAGAGCAGATTTAGCTGCTGAGGCTTCTGTGTGAATTTCTGTTAAATACGTTTCCTCCTTTTGTACTGAAGGTAAAAATGATGTAGGTGTGGTTGTTTTGACTGGGAGTGTGAGGAGCACAAGGGGGTCTCTGACAGTGCGAGAGCTGAAGGAACCTGCAGAGCGTTCTGTGGTTCTGCTCCTCAGCTGTCGCTGTGTGGCTGTGAGTGTTTAAAGTGTGTTGCTGGCTGAAAGCCGTTTCCTGACAGGCTGCTGTCTGCAGCGTCTGCTGAAGGCTGAGCTCATGTTTAGAGTTTTCAGTTTCTCTGTAGTTTCCCTCGGAGCTGCTTTACATCACTGCTTTAATTCTCCTCATGTTATGTTAAAAACATGTATACATATATATATATGTGTGTATGTGTGTGTATATAATGTATATATAGTGTGTGTGTGTATGTATATATATATATATATATATATACATATATATATATATATATATATATATATGTGTGTGTGTGTGTGTGTGTATGTATATAATGTGTGTATATATATATATATATATATATATATATATATATATATGTGTGTGTGTGTGTGTGTGTGTGTGTGTGTGTGTTTGTGTGTATGTATATAATGTGTGTGTGTATATATATATATATACATATATATAGTGTGTGTGTGTGTGTATGTATGTATATAATGTATATATATATATAGTGTGTGTGTGTGTGTGTGTGTGTTTGTGTGTATGTATATAATGTGTGTGTGTATATATATATATATACATATATATAGTGTGTGTGTGTGTATGTATGTATATAATGTATATATATATAGTGTGTGTGTGTGTGTCTGTGTGTGTGTAAAGTAACATGTATGACCTACATATAAAATCCAGTGATACATATGGGGTCTATAGGCCCCGCCCCGCCCTCCCTGACGCCCCACCCCGCCCTCCCTGACGCCCCACCCTCCCTGACGCCCCACCCCTCTCTCGAAATTGGGTCGATGACGTCAGAGGCAACTGCCATCTTTACTGAGGGCAGAGCTTCCCTTTTACGAGGTGGGAGGGGGAGGGTGATGAGGAGGAGGAAGAGGGAGAGGGAGAGGGAGGGGGCAGGTGGCTCGAGGACCGGGGGCAGAAACACTGAGCAGACCCAACTCAGAGCACGAGCACGGAGGAGATAGAGCGCGAGGCAGCACGCTGATCTGTGAGGCTCCCCGCGCGCGGTAGGTGGCGGTCGGCTGGCTGTGGTTCCGTCGGTCCGGTGACGCGCCGAGTTCTCACAGTCGGTCCGACTTTATTACTGTTTGGTTCTGGTAGCGCTTCGTTCGCCCGAGCGCGCGCTTCCCTCTCCATCCACACTTCAGGTGTGTCTCAGGTGTGCGGCGCTTCGCGGGGCTCGGGTTCACAGGCGTAACTGTAGTTGGAGCGAGTTGTGGCTTCTAATCCGAATCGTCCGTTCCACCTTAAATGGAAGCGCCAGAATGTAACTGCTGCACCATTTAAGGTAGAACGGAGAATTAGGACGAGAAGCGGGCGAGCAAGAGGAAATGTTTGGGAATTAAATGTTTGGAGTGAAAAGTTTGGAGGGAAATGTTTGGGAATTAAGTGTTTGAAGGGAAATTTTTGGGAGTTTGGGAATTCTCTGGGAACGCTCTGGGTTCACTTTGGTTGGCGTTATTTCGCGTAGTGTCGCTCGGAGTGGCGTGTAAATTGGTGGAAACCCTGGAAGCGTTATAAGGGCTTTGATTCGACCGGCTCTCTTACAGACAGCGTTGGGTTGCCTGTATCATCGGCGCTAAATCAGACGCTTTGCGCTCGTTTTGGCCGCCGAGCGCGCTCTGAGGTGGTGCGAAGCTGCAGCGATGTATAAATTGGTGGAGATCTAGAACATGTTAGGAACCCAGTTCTCTTGTAGAAAGCTCAGAGTTCGCCTCACCCCCTGAGCTCCGTTCTACAGGCTGTGGTGCGCATTTTCAGCGCTAAGCGCTCCTGGCCGGTGGGTTGGCTTCACGCTGGTCTGGTCATTTCCAGGGGAAAGATTCCAGACTGGTGGACAGACTGTGTAACATGTTCTGAGCGCGATTCTCTGTCATTTGTTTGTCCGTAATGAAGCACTTTGGGTTCTCCGTGGTCATCGTGGTTCGCGTAATGTTAGCTAGAGCGATGCATGCGCTGGTGGACATGTAGAGGAAGATGCGAGGAGCTGCGTTTTGTGGAAAGCTTGGGTTTGAAGGCTGCTTTGAGTTGTGGGATTGGAGAGTCACCGGGCGAAGCGTTTGTGCGTCTGTTCAGTGCCAAACGCGCCGTATTCTGAGTTTAGTCTTCGCCTAATTTCGCTCATAAACTGGTGGAAATCTTGGGTTTCACGATGGGAGTTCAGTCCTCTTCCAGAAAGCGTTTTAAGCGCTACTCCCAGACCACGTGGGGTTCGGTTTATCCGCGTAATTTGAGCAGGAGAGATGTATAAATTGGTGGAGATCTAGAACATGTTCGGAACTCGTTTTCTTGTTGACAGCTGTGGATGTAAAAGCTGGTTTGAGTTGAGCTCCGTTCTCCAGGCTTTTGTGCGTATCTTCAGGGCTAAACGCATCTCCTTCACGGGGTTGGTCTTGTTATTATGGTTAAGTTCAAGTGGAGGGGTCTATAAACGGGTGGACATCTTGCATAACGTCTTAGGAGTTTGTTTCTTTTTCAGAAAACATCTGGTTGTCTGTGTTCCAAGCGCTAACTGCAAACCACTTTGGGTTCTCCTTGGTCGTGGTGGTCCACCTCATTTGAGCTGGGGCAATGTATGAATTGGAACTTGTTGAAAGCTGGTGGATGTGAAACCCTGTTATTCTTTAAAAAGATGGTTCTTCAGTGGTTCTTTAGTAAACACAGTGGTTCTATATAGAACCTTGAACACTCAAAGAACTGTTTACATGCAGGAATGGTTCATCAGATCGATGGGGAATGTGTTGTGTATGGTTCTATATAGCACCATGAATCTGAAGAACCATTTATAAATGGTCTTTACTAAAGAACCCTTGAAGAACCTTCTTTTTTGCTACTTCGATGTACTCTGGCCTGTAAGAGCTCAGCCTTGGTGTGGAAAGCTGTGCTGGGGTTTGAAAGGCTGTTGGGTTTCAGGACCGCGGACAGCACTAAGGCTGCGTCCCAATCCAACACTAACCCCTAATGACTGACTGACTGACTGACTCTCAAGGTCAAATCAAACCAGCAGCTGATTCCTCCCTCACTGATCCGTGTTGGACCCTTCCTGAAGGGTCCTGATCAGTGTCCTGGATTCCTAAATGTTATTCCTGCATATTTTGTCTAGTAGCCAATCAACTAACCAATCAGTCAATGAATCGGCCAGTCTATCAACCTTTATTTAAACTCAGAGTGCACTAAGGGAGACCCTCATTTTCAAGGGATTGAAAAGAGCAAATATAAATGTATGACAGTAAAACTGCAGCAAAGAAAATAAAAAGTTCAAAGCCCAAATGATGAATTGTTAGGAAACGTGAAGACAAATGATATGAACAAATCAAAGCCATCAAATTCATCTAGGCACATTATTAATAAAGATAAATAAATAAAATAACCAAGTTGGATGAAAACATGTGTTGATAAAATAGTAAATTATTAAATATAATATCCATATCAGAGGGCGGAGCACCTTAAATATGACGTGGCTGGAGTTTATTTTAATTGGACAGAAGAAAAATGTCTGTTAAACCAAGTTTATCAGAGGAGAAATGATAACGTCCTGAATGTTGATTTGATTTTAGTCTGTGAGCTTTACACAGTCAGGGAATATCAGAGCTGTATTATCACCATTAATTAAATAATTATCATAATTAGCATTTTTGAATGAAGGTCTGTAGTGTGTGTGTGTGTGTGTGTGTGTGTGTGTGTGTGTGTGTGTGTGTGTGTGTGTGTGTCTCGCTGTTGACAGAAGAAAACCTCATATCTCCAAAACTCTACAGGAAAACACCTGCTCTGTTTTTAATGTGAGTCAGTGGAACCAGACGTCTTTCTGGGTCGTTTCTTTTGGGCTGTCCATCATGAAAAACTGAAAAATGACGAGAGTGGAGATACGAGGTTTGCGATATGTATAAACAGTTTGACATTTAGGCTGAATGTTGGTGAATTTGGTGCGGATTGACAGGGTGATTTCACTGCCTCAGCAGTAACAGAGTTAGCAGTGTGACTCTAATGATCTTCATTAATGAGCTGTACAGATTGACTCGTTAGCTGATCATTACGAGCTTTTCTTCTGGGGTCTCCCCGCGTGTGGAAGGTATGGATCAAGCTGTAATTTACAGCTTTTAAGGCTGACGAATGGAAACGTTGGTCTGGGCTCTGCGTCAGCGTGAGTGGGCGGGGCTTTTGTGGATATATTTAAACATGCAGTGAATAAATTTGCAGCTCTATTTCCGTGTTCATGAAGAACGATGGTTCTTCATAGTTGCTTGTACTGGGAGGAGTTACGGTTGCATTGGGAGGGGTTTTGGTTGTGCTGGGAGGAGCTTCAGATGCGGCTTGGAGGCATTTCTGTTGTACTGGGAGGGGTTTCGTTTGCATTGGGAGGTTGTTTTGTTTGTATTGGGAGGGGTTTTGGTTGTACTGGGAGGGGTTAGGTTGTACTGGGACAGGTTTTGGTTGTACTGGGAGGGTTTTCGTTTGCATTGGGAAGGGTTTTGGTTGTATTGGGACAGGTTTTGGTTGTACTGGGAGGGTTTTGGTTGTACTGGGACAGGTTTTGGTTGTACTGGGAGGTTTTGGTTGTACTGGGACAGGTTTTGGTTGTACTGGGAGGGTTTTGGTTGTACTGGGACAGGTTTTGGTTGTACTGGGAGGGGTTTTGGTTGTACTGGGAGGGTTTTGGTTGTACTGGGACAGGTTTTGGTTGTACTGGGAGGGTTTTGGTTGTACTGGGACAGGTTTTGGTTGTACTGGGAGGGGTTAGGTTGTACTGGGACAGGTTTTGGTTGTACTGGGAGGGTTTTGGTTGTACTGGGACAGGTTTTGGTTGTACTGGGACAGGTTTTGGTTGTACTGGGAGGGTTTTGGTTGTACTGGGACAGGTTTTGGTTGTACTGGGAGGGGTTTTGGTTGTACTGGGAGGGTTTTGGTTGTACTGGGACAGGTTTTGGTTGTACTGGGAGGGTTTTGGTTGTACTGGGACAGGTTTTGGTTGTACTGGGAGGTTTTGGTTGTACTGGGACAGGTTTTGGTTGTACTGGGAGGGTTTGGGTTGTACTGGGACAGGTTTTGGTTGTACTGGGAGGGGTTTTGGTTGTTGAATGTATCTTGGAGAGATGGATGTGTTTACACTGCTATAACATTGTAGCTCAAATGCCTCTCAGTCCACCTCCTGAAGTGGTGTGAATGATCAGATCATCTTAAATCCTGGGTTTGTTTATGCTCACATTTTTATGTGGCCTCATCCAGAAATAATCCTGATATATATAAAAACGTGGTTTTTCAATTCAGAATGGGGGCGGGGTGTTCCTAATGATATAATCCAATACTATGAATATGGATGGTGTAGTTTGGAGAGAGACTATTTTGTTCATATAAAAAATAAATAGAGTTTATAGTTTAGTATCACATAATGTCATTAGGATGAGATAACATGTCCTGCTGCTGAATGGAACCATGTTATGTTGTCCTGTTTGTGGAGCTGCTGTAAGGTGTCTGTTGTTTGGTCGTGAGCGTTTATCTGGGTCATTAGATCGGTTTACAGCTCTGTGTATTTAGGCAGGTGTGTTGGCACCTGCTGTGTCGTGATTTACCTCAGTAAGACTCAGAGCTTCTGTAGAGCAAATAAACACAGAGATCTGTAGCTTTTAAACGGTGTTTAATATCAGCTAGTACAGAGAGAGAGAGAGAGAGAGAATATTTATATGTGTGTGTGTGTGTGTTTGTGTGTGTGTGTGTGTGTGTGTGTGTGTGTGTGTGTGTATATAACATATGCATTTTTTTTTTGTTTTAAACAGTGATTTGGCATTAGAAAGTGCAGAAGTGTGTTCTCTGTAAAGGGTGTCTTATGTTCATGTAGAAAATCAACAACAACATGGAACAACTTGGTGCCCAAACTTTTGCATACTGTGAAATGTATAACTGCGCATCATTATGAAACTGACTCTTTAATGAATGCTTTTATGCTTTTAAGTTAGGCGGCCTAATAGTAATGAAAATAAAAGTGGGCCTAACACTGAGCCCTGAGGTACACCTTAAAAGATTTTCCAGAGTGATGCTCACCCAGACTGACTAAAGACGTTCCTCTTTTTGATGAGTTCAACCTCTTAGCAGAGCTCTACAGCCGATTTGCTGTCATGATCTACTGTTTATTTATAATTGTTCTGAATTAATCGCAAATTTTGTTCATGAAGTTGCAGTGAAATTTTGAGCTTCTCTTTCAAAATAACATTATATGAGTCACTACACTCATGTTTATGATGTGTAGTTCAGAGTTGTATCTTAAGTCCAGCTGATGTCTGTGGAAGAGATTATATCAGCGGTCAGCAATGCGAGAGGGCAGAGTGACCATACAGGTCATCATCATCCATCAGATATGATACAGTGTCCTCCAGCTCGGACTTACAGTGACTCACACAGTGACTATCAGAGAGAGGGAGAGAGAGAGAAGGAGAATGAGTGGCAGAGAGAAAAGAGAAGGAGAGAGAGGAGATAAGAGGCACAGTGAGAAATAAAGATTGATGGAGAAAAGATGTTATAAGTGCTCATTTCCTGTACAGTGTGTTTGTATACGAGTGCGTGAGAGGAAAGAGAGAGAGTATTATGTGAGAGACTGAGTTAGTGAGAGAGAGAGGGAGAGAGAGAGAGAGAGAGAGTAAAGAGAGAGAGAGAGAGAGTAAAGAGAGAGAGTATTATGTGAGAGACTGAGTTAGTGAGAGAGAGAGGGAGAGAGAGAGAGAGAGAGAGAGAGAGAGGAAAGAGAGAGAGTATTATGTGAGAGACTGAGTTAGTGAGTTAGTGAGTGAGTGAGTGAGTGAGTGAGTGAGTGAGAGAGTAAAGGGAGAGAGAGAGTATTGTGTGAGTGAGTGAGTGAGAGAGTAAAGGGAGAGAGATAGAGTATTGTGTGAGTGAGTGAGTAAAGGGAGAGAGATAGAGTATTGTGTGAGTGAGTGAGTGAGTGGGCGAGTGAGTGAGAGAGTAAAGGGAGAGAGATAGAGTATTGTGTGAGTGAGTGAGAGAGTAAAGGGAGAGAGATAGAGTATTGTGTGAGTGAGTGAGTAAAGGGAGAGAGATAGAGTATTGTGTGAGTGAGTGAGTGAATAAAGGGAGAGAGATAGAGTATTGTGTGAGTGAGTGAGTAAAGGGAGAGAGATAGAGTATTGTGTGAGTGAGTGAGTAAAGGGAGAGAGATAGAGTATTGTGTGAGTGAGTGGGCGAGTGAGTGAGAGAGTAAAGGGAGAGAGATAGAGTATTGTGTGAGTGAGTGAGAGAGTAAAGGGAGAGAGATAGAGTATTGTGTGAGTGAGTGAGAGAGTAAAGGGAGAGAGATAGAGTATTGTGTGAGTGAGTGAGTGGGCGAGCGAGTGAGAGAGTAAAGGGAGAGAGAGAGAGTATTGTGTGAGTGAGCGAGTGAGAGAGTAAAGGGAGAGAGAGAGAGAGTATTGTGTGAGTGAGTGAGTGAGTGAGTGAGTGAGTGAGTGAGTGAGTGAGAGAGTGGGCGAGTGAGTGAGAGAGTAAAGGGAGAGAGATAGAGTATTGTGTGAGTGAGTGAGTGGGCGAGTGAGTGAGAGAGTAAAGGGAGAGAGAGAGAGAGTATTGTGTGAGTGAGTGAGTGAGTGAGTGAGTGGGCGAGCGAGTGAGAGAGTAAAGGGAGAGAGAGAGAGTATTGTGTGAGTGAGTGAGTGGGCGAGTGAGTGAGTGAGTAAGTGAGTAAAGGGAGAGAGAGAGTATTGTGTGAGTGAGTGAGTGAGTGAGAGAGTTAAGGGAGAGAGAGAGAGTATTGTGTGAGTGAGTGAGTGAGTGAGTGAGTGAGTGAGTAAAGGGAGAGAGAGAGTATTGTGTGAGTGAGTGAGTGAGTGAGAGAGTTAAGGGAGAGAGAGAGAGTATTGTGTGAGTGAGTGAGTGAGTGAGTGAGTGAGTGAGTAAAGGGAGAGAGAGAGTATTGTGTGAGTGAGTGAGTGAGTGAGTGAGTGAGTGAGTGAGTGAGTAAAGGGAGAGATAGAGTATTGTGTGAGTGAGTGAGTGGGCGAGTGAGTGAGAGAGTAAAGGGAGAGAGAGAGAGTATTGTGTGAGTGAGTGAGTGGGCGAGTGAGTGAGAGAGTAAAGGGAGAGAGAGAGAGTATTGTGTGAGTGAGTGAGTGGGCGAGTGAGTGAGAGAGTAAAGGGAGAGAGAGAGAGTATTGTGTGAGTGAGTGAGTGAGAGAGTGGGCGAGCGAGTGAGAGAGTAAAGGGAGAGAGAGAGAGTATTGTGTGAGTGAGTGAGTGAGTGAGTAAAGGGAGAGAGAGAGTATTGTGTGAGTGAGTGAGTGAGTGAGTGAGAGAGTAAAGGGAGAGAGAGTATTGTGTGAGTGAGTGAGTGGGCGAGTGAGTGAGAGAGTAAAGGGAGAGAGAGAGAGTATTGTGTGAGTGAGTGAGAGAGTAAAGGGAGAGAGATAGAGTATTGTGTGAGTGAGTGAGTGAGTGAGAGAGTGGGCGAGCGAGTGAGAGAGTAAAGAGAGATAGAGTATTGTGTGAGTGAGTGAGAGAGTAAAGGGAGAGAGATAGAGTATTGTGTGAGTGGGCGAGTGAGTGAGAGAGTAAAGGGAGAGAGAGAGAGTATTGTGTGAGTGAGTGAGTGAGTGAGAGAGTGGGCGAGCGAGTGAGAGAGTAAAGAGAGATAGAGTATTGTGTGAGTGAGTGAGTGGGCGAGTGAGTGAGAGAGTAAAGGGAAAGAGAGAGAGTATTGTGTGAGTGAGTGAGTGAGTGAGTAAAGGGAGGAATAGAGTATTGTGTGAGTGAGTGAGTGAGTGAGTGAGTGAGTGAGAGAGTAAAGGGAGAGAGAGAGAGTATTGTGTGAGTGAGTGAGTGAGTGAGTGAGTGAGTGAGTGAGTGTGTGAGTGAGTGAGTAAAGGGAGAGAGATAGAGTATTGTGTGAGTGAGTGGGCGAGTGAGTGAGAGAGTAAAGGGAGAGAGATAGAGTATTGTGTGAGTGAGTGAGAGAGTAAAGGGAGAGAGATAGAGTATTGTGTGAGTGAGTGAGAGAGTAAAGGGAGAGAGATAGAGTATTGTGTGAGTGAGTGAGTGGGCGAGCGAGTGAGAGAGTAAAGGGAGAGAGAGAGAGTATTGTGTGAGTGAGCGAGTGAGAGAGTAAAGGGAGAGAGAGAGAGAGTATTGTGTGAGTGAGTGAGTGAGTGAGTGAGTGAGTGAGTGAGTGAGTGAGTGAGAGAGTGGGCGAGTGAGTGAGAGAGTAAAGGGAGAGAGATAGAGTATTGTGTGAGTGAGTGAGTGGGCGAGTGAGTGAGAGAGTAAAGGGAGAGAGAGAGAGAGTATTGTGTGAGTGAGTGAGTGAGTGAGTGAGTGGGCGAGCGAGTGAGAGAGTAAAGGGAGAGAGAGAGAGTATTGTGTGAGTGAGTGAGTGGGCGAGTGAGTGAGTGAGTAAGTGAGTAAAGGGAGAGAGAGAGTATTGTGTGAGTGAGTGAGTGAGTGAGAGAGTTAAGGGAGAGAGAGAGAGTATTGTGTGAGTGAGTGAGTGAGTGAGTGAGTGAGTGAGTAAAGGGAGAGAGAGAGTATTGTGTGAGTGAGTGAGTGAGTGAGAGAGTTAAGGGAGAGAGAGAGAGTATTGTGTGAGTGAGTGAGTGAGTGAGTGAGTGAGTGAGTAAAGGGAGAGAGAGAGTATTGTGTGAGTGAGTGAGTGAGTGAGTGAGTGAGTGAGTGAGTGAGTAAAGGGAGAGATAGAGTATTGTGTGAGTGAGTGAGTGGGCGAGTGAGTGAGAGAGTAAAGGGAGAGAGAGAGAGTATTGTGTGAGTGAGTGAGTGGGCGAGTGAGTGAGAGAGTAAAGGGAGAGAGAGAGAGTATTGTGTGAGTGAGTGAGTGGGCGAGTGAGTGAGAGAGTAAAGGGAGAGAGAGAGAGTATTGTGTGAGTGAGTGAGTGAGAGAGTGGGCGAGCGAGTGAGAGAGTAAAGGGAGAGAGAGAGAGTATTGTGTGAGTGAGTGAGTGAGTGAGTAAAGGGAGAGAGAGAGTATTGTGTGAGTGAGTGAGTGAGTGAGTGAGAGAGTAAAGGGAGAGAGAGTATTGTGTGAGTGAGTGAGTGGGCGAGTGAGTGAGAGAGTAAAGGGAGAGAGAGAGAGTATTGTGTGAGTGAGTGAGAGAGTAAAGGGAGAGAGATAGAGTATTGTGTGAGTGAGTGAGTGAGTGAGAGAGTGGGCGAGCGAGTGAGAGAGTAAAGAGAGATAGAGTATTGTGTGAGTGAGTGAGAGAGTAAAGGGAGAGAGATAGAGTATTGTGTGAGTGGGCGAGTGAGTGAGAGAGTAAAGGGAGAGAGAGAGAGTATTGTGTGAGTGAGTGAGTGAGTGAGAGAGTGGGCGAGCGAGTGAGAGAGTAAAGAGAGATAGAGTATTGTGTGAGTGAGTGAGTGGGCGAGTGAGTGAGAGAGTAAAGGGAAAGAGAGAGAGTATTGTGTGAGTGAGTGAGTGAGTGAGTAAAGGGAGGAATAGAGTATTGTGTGAGTGAGTGAGTGAGTGAGTGAGTGAGTGAGAGAGTAAAGGGAGAGAGAGAGAGTATTGTGTGAGTGAGTGAGTGAGTGAGTGAGTGAGTAAAGGGAGAGATAGAGTATTGTGTGAGTGAGTGAGTGAGTGAGTGAGTGAGTAAAGGGAGAGAGAGAGAGTATTGTGTGAGTGAGTGAGTGAGTGAGTGAGTGAGTGAGTGAGTGAGTGGGCGAGCGAGTGAGAGAGTAAAGAGAGATAGAGTATTGTGTGAGTGAGTGAGTGGGCGAGTGAGTGAGAGAGTAAAGGGAGAGAGAGAGTATTGTGTGAGTGAGTGAGTGAGTGAGTGGGCGAGCGAGTGAGAGAGTAAAGGGAGAGAGAGAGTATTGAGTGAGTGAGTGAGTGAGTGAGTGGGCGAGCGAGTGAGAGAGTAAAGGGAGAGAGAGAGAGTATTGTGTGAGTGAGTGAGTGAGTGAGTGGGCGAGCGAGTGAGTGAGTAAAGAGAGATAGAGTATTGTGTGAGTGAGTGAGTGGGCGAGTGAGTGAGAGAGTAAAGGGAGAGAGAGAGTATTGTGTGAGTGAGTGAGTGAGTGAGTGGGCGAGCGAGTGAGAGAGTAAAGGGAGAGAGAGAGTATTGAGTGAGTGAGTGAGTGAGTGAGTGAGTGAGTGAGTGGGCGAGCGAGTGAGAGAGTAAAGGGAGAGAGAGAGAGTATTGTGTGAGTGAGTGAGTGAGTGAGTGAGTGGGCGAGCGAGTGAGTGAGTGGGCGAGCGAGTGAGAGAGTAAAGGGAGAGAGAGAGTATTGAGTGAGTGAGTGAGTGAGTGAGTGGGCGAGCGAGTGAGTGAGTGAGTGAGTGGGCGAGCGAGTGAGCGAGTAAAGGGAGAGAGAGAGTATTGAGTGAGTGAGTGAGTGAGTGGGCGAGCGAGTGAGAGAGTAAAGAGAGATAGAGTATTGTGTGAGTGAGTGAGTGGGCGAGTGAGTGAGAGAGTAAAGGGAGAGAGAGAGTATTGTGTGAGTGAGTGAGTGAGTGAGTGAGTGAGTGGGCGAGCGAGTGAGAGAGTAAAGGGAGAGAGAGAGTATTGAGTGAGTGAGTGAGTGAGTGAGTGGGCGAGCGAGTGAGAGAGTAAAGGGAGAGAGAGAGTATTGAGTGAGTGAGTGAGTGAGTGAGTGGGCGAGCGAGTGAGAGAGTAAAGGGAGAGAGAGAGAGTATTGTGTGAGTGAGTGAGTGAGTGAGTGGGCGAGCGAGTGAGTGAGTGGGCGAGCGAGTGAGCGAGTAAAGGGAGAGAGAGAGTATTGAGTGAGTGAGTGAGTGAGTGAGTGGGCGAGCGAGTGAGAGAGTAAAGGGAGAGAGAGAGTATTGAGTGAGTGAGTGAGTGAGTGAGTGGGCGAGCGAGTGAGAGAGTAAAGGGAGAGAGAGAGAGTATTGTGTGAGTGAGTGAGTGAGTGAGTGAGTGGGCGAGCGAGTGAGCGAGTAAAGGGAGAGAGAGAGTATTGAGTGAGTGAGTGAGTGAGTGGGCGAGCGAGTGAGAGAGTAAAGGGAGAGAGAGAGTATTGAGTGAGTGAGTGAGTGAGTGGGCGAGCGAGTGAGAGAGTAAAGGGAGAGAGAGAGAGTATTGTGTGAGTGAGTGAGTGAGTGAGTGAGTGAGTGAGTGAGTGAGTGGGCGAGCGAGTGAGTGAGTGAGTGAGTGGGCGAGCGAGTGAGCGAGTAAAGGGAGAGAGAGAGTATTGAGTGAGTGAGTGAGTGAGTGGGCGAGCGAGTGAGAGAGTAAAGGGAGAGAGAGAGTATTGAGTGAGTGAGTGAGTGAGTGAGTGAGTGAGTGGGCGAGCGAGTGAGAGAGTAAAGAGAGATAGAGTATTGTGTGAGTGAGTGAGTGAGTGAGTGAGTGGGCGAGTGAGTGAGTGAGTGAGTAAAGGGAGAGAGAGAGTATTGACTGAGTGAGTGAGTGAGTGAGTGGGCGAGCGAGTGAGTGAGTGAGTAAAGGGAGAGAGAGAGTATTGAGTGAGTGAGTGAGTGAGTGAGTGGGCGAGCGAGTGAGTGAGTGAGTGAGTGAGTGGGCGAGCGAGTGAGAGAGCACTAATGGGCGAGCTGCTCCTCAGATTAGTGCCGTGTGCTTTATCCCTGAATGGGACGCTGTGGCTTTACTGCTCTAATCCCTCAGCGCTAAAGATGATTGCTTTGCTCTGAATCTCCTAAACTCGGCAGCTCTAACGCGCCTTTGGCCGTCATATGATCAGGAAACGTATATGAACCATCGCCCGGGACCCCCGATCCCTCGCAGGCCGCTCAGCGCGCTTGGCTGTTGTCTCACTGCCGCGTGTGGGTGCGTCTCTGGCTTTTACTAAAAATAGATCCATCTTTGTTTTATTTATTTATTAGAGCTGATTTTTCATCTCTGCTCCTCAGAGGAGACGCGTCTCTCTGGTGGCTCCACACTTATTTACTCACATCCGACTGCTCTCTCAAGCACAGCGCGGCGTTAAAGGGCCCGTACCCACGTCATGAGTCTGTTACTAAGCATTTAAAGAGGAATTCCACCAACTTTTCTAAATTTCTCCGTCACTTCGTGGTTGAGATGTAAACAAAGTCAATCAGACATATATTTTATTTACTGTTCCAAACCACCAGTGAACCTACACGAGTCTTCTGAGTTTCTATGGAACCGAAGGGAGAACACAGTACAGAGTGAGCAGTCAGGTTATATACAGAACCATAAACACGCAGAGAACCCTTTGAACGTATTGCATATGATTCTTTGTAGCACCAAAAAAGTTCTTCTGTTGAAACAAGCTTGATGTCATAACAACAGAACCCTTTTTGGTTCTGTATAGAACAGCATACAACACATTCTCCATTAGTCTGAAGAACCATTTCACTATGCAGAGAACCATTTCATCATTCAGGTGGGTTCATTGAGTGTTGATTTTTCTTTATAGAACCAGTGTTTGTAGGTTTATAGTAATAATAATAATAATAATAATAATTAGTAGTAATGGTAGTGGTGGTGGTAGTAGTGGTGGTAGTAGTAGTGGTTGTGGTGGTGGTAGTAGTGGTGGTTGTGGTGGTGGTAGTAGTGGTGGTAGTGGTGGTGGTGATGCTAGTGGTGGTGGTGGTAGTAGTGGTTGTGGTGGTGCTATTATTATTGTGGTTGTTGTTGTTGTTATTATTATTATTATTATTATTATGGTTGTTATTGTATTTTAGATGTTACAGTAAAGGTTCTATTTTGTCTGTTCCAGTTTATTAAATGTCAGAAAAACGTAATATGGTGATACTGAAATATCGTGTGTGGTGAACATATCTTGACGTATCGTGATATAATATTCTTTGCCATATCGCCGAACTGAAACTATAGCATTGTTTACATACTACATCAGACTCAGCTTTCCATGATAGGGTCCCTTTAATCGTTCAATTAAATGAAATAAACAGTCAATCGCCAATCACAGTAATTTCTAAAGCAGTTAATCACCCACTTACATGGCCTGACCGTGGCGGGTTGAGCTGCCGTGTTTCCGGACCAGCCGGTGCGGTTCTGCTGGGTTCTGTGTGTAGCTAATGGTAGCAGGTCTAACGCACAGAGGCCCTCACAGACTTGCAGACTTTCCTGACGCTGTTCCTGACGTCGTGTCTTATTTATGGGGTGCGGTTCTGCTGGGTTCTGTGTGTAGCTAATGGTAGCAGGTCTAACGCACAGAGGCCCTCACAGACTTGCAGACTTTCCTGACGCTGTTCCTGACGTCGTGTCTTATTTATGGGGTGCGGTTCTGCTGGGTTCTGTGTGTAGCTAATGGTAGCAGGTCTAACGCACAGAGGCCCTCACAGACTTGCAGACTTTCCTGACGCTGTTCCTGACGTCGTGTCTTATTTATGGGGTGCGGTTCTGCTGGGCAGGCTGGCATTTCATTACAGTGAAACGTTCCAGCCTAACAATTCACACCAGCCGTCGCACACCCCCCCCCCCCCCCCCCCTCCCCCCGCACCTAGCGGCAGTCTGCCCTCACCTGCTACTGACTTTATGGATCATAATGGCTTTTGCTTTTTCTTTTGTTCTACAGTTTCAAATATTTATCACGCGCTCGCCGTCTCGGGGAAAAAGAGGGAGAAGGCGTGACTCGGCTCGTTTTTGTAAGCTTGAACACAGTAAAGACAAATAATAACGGGTTCTTCTGATCTTTTATTCTCAGTTTTTATCCAAAGGAAAGAATCACTGAGCGTTCATTAAGTCCACCTCCTCGTTTCTCCGCTCACTGTCCACTTCATCAGCTCCACTGACCGTATAGCTGCACTCTGTAGTTCTACAGTTACAGACTGTAGTCCATCTGTTTCTCTGATACTCTGTTACCCTGTTCTTCAGTGGGCAGGACCCCCTGGACCCTCACAGGGCAGGTACTGTTTGGGTGGTGGGTCATTCTCAGCACTGCAGTAACACTGACGTGGTGGTGGTGTGTTAGTGTGTGTTGTGCTGGTCTGAGTGGATCAGACACAGCAGTGCTGCTGGAGTTTTAAACACCTCAGTGTCTCTGCTGGACTGAGAACCGTCCACCTACCAAAAATATCCAGCCGGTAGCGTCCTGTGGGCAGCATCCTGTAGGCAGCGTCCTGTGGGCAGCGTCCTGTGGGCAGCGTCCTGTGGGCAGCGTCCTGTGACCACTAGGACTAGAGGATGACCAACACAAACTGTGCAGCAGCAGATGAGGCCAGCTCATTTGCATATAGTTTGTCCAGAATTAGAAACAGAGACATTGGTCCTGTTTCTTTCCCTGTTCCTGTTAGTGTTGATGTCATCAGTCTTTTTGGTTGGAAGTGGGTGGTCCCATCTGCTTTCCTTACTGATTGGATGTTGGTGGTCTCACTACCTCATCTTGACTGGTTGGACATTGGTGGTCCCGCCTCCATGGTGGCCCCGCTTCCTTTTCCTGACTGGTTGATGTTGGTGGTCCCACCTCCTTTTCCTGATTGGTTAGTGGTCTTGCCTCCTTTTCTTGATTGGTTGATGTTGGTGGTCCCACCTTCTTGTCCTTGATTGGTTGTATGTTGGTGTCCTGCCTTCTTGTCCTGATTGGTCGATATTGGTGGTCCCTCCTCCTTGTCTTTTTTGGTTGATGTTGGTGGTCCCACCTCCTTATACTTGATTGGTAGGATATTGATAGTCCTGTCTCATTTTCTTGACTGGTTGGTCATTGCTTTGTCCCACCTGCTTGTCTTGATTGATAGGATATTGATAGTCCTGCCTACTTTGTCCTGATTGGTTGGACAAGCTTCCACCTCTTGTCTTAATTGATTGGATGTCTTGATTCTTTGTCCTGATTGTTTGAACATTAATGGTCCTTCCTCCTCTTCCTGATTGGTTGGATGTTGGCAGTCCCACCTCTTTGTCCTGATTGGTTGGACATTGGTCCTGCCTCCTCATCCTGATTGGTTTGTGGTCCTGCCTCCTTGTCTAATTTTAGCAAATATTACAAAAAGTGTTCTTACTTAAAATCACTGTTATGTTCTATGTATCTACAGCAAAACATCCCCACACCAGCTTAACATAACACTGTAGAAAAGGAAGTCTTTCCTGATTCTGCTTATTATATGTGACAAAGTGGATCTGCGGACTGTTTTTATCTGAAGCTTTTGTAAAAAATCAGCAATGTTGAAATGAATGTATCAGGTTTGTAGATGAAGGTCGCCCCCGCAAACCTTTCTGCTGCCCTGTTCGGATTACGCTGCTCCCTCCTACACCTCCTTTTAGACACTCATTTTACCACACTGGGCTTTTAAAGTACATCCCATCTGTGATAAGACACACTTAAGACACCCAAGTTAAGAAGGAAAGAGAAGAGAGAGAGAGAGAAAGGAAAAAGACTGTGTGGAACTTTCCTGAGAGGGGATTTATTCTGTCTGTGGTAAAGGGCATATCAGGGTGAAGCACTCAGCGTCTAATTTCCGACGCCCTTTCATCTTTTTGAGGCGTAGCGCTCTTCAACACGCAGTTACACGCAGCCTTCACTCATAATACATGTGGAGCGTCACCTTCACCCACTGCAGAGGTCAAAATCTGCCTCGCAACGCCCGGCCGTCGTCATCCTGCGGCCTGTGGCAAGGGTGACTCTGCAGTAACGGAGTCACAGTGCGCACACGACTACGAGCAGCGCTTCAGCTTCACTGGCGTAGTTTACACGTCAGCTCTCGTCTCAGAGTCCGGCTCTGAAATTCTGAAATTTAATCTGAATTACAATCCATGTTATACACTCAAATAGTCACACTACACTGATTTCCATGGTTACTTTACAGTCTTTAAAAAGATGGTTCTCCAGGGGTTCTTTAGTAAAGGGAACGGTTCTATATAGAACCATGAGTTTTGTATAGAACCATGAGCTTAAGTGGTCTTTTGCATGGTGAAATTGTTCTTTAGGTTGTTGGAGAATGTGCTGTATATGGTTCCATATAGCAACAAGAAAGGGTTCTGTTCTTTTTTTGGTGCTATATAGAACCATTTTCAAAAAAGTTCTAGATAGAACCATGTGCAACACATTCTCCATCAATCTTAAGAGTTAAGACTTCACCATGCAAAGAATGGGTAAAGCATTCAAAGGCTTCTTTTGAGTCTTCATGGTTCTATGTAGAACCGTCGTCTTTACTTGAGAACCTACTTTTCTGAGAGTGTAGACCTATCTTCATGCTTACCCTACACCCGTTTCTAATTTCCATGGTTACACAAGGCTCGTTTCTATGGTTACATCTACCCTGTTTCCATGGTTACAGGGTACCCTACACTCATTTCCATGGTTACACTAGCCCTGTTGCCATGGTTACCCTACAGTTACTTCCATGGTTACACCAGACCTGTTTCCATGGTCATGCTACACACTTCCATGGTTAAATTGCATCCCTGTCCATGTTTATGCTACAGCCGTTTCTTTCCTTGCTTTACCCCCATTTCTATGGTTACGCAACACCATATGTTTCCATGCTCTGCAAAAACTGACATCTAGGCAAGTGAAATCATCATCTTAAAACTAGTGAGTATATTCAGTATTTCAGGCTTTTTAAGAATGTGGACGATTACTGATTTCTTGTTTGTAGGCGTTTTATTTATTTTCCATTTTAAATTCCACTGAAGTATTATTTCTTGAAACAAGCAAACAGGTCTGTATTTGTTTCTGGAAACAAGTAAAATATGGAAAGAGGTGGATTAATATTATTCTTAGAACAATTAAAGACTCGTGAGGAGACGCCCAGTTACCCACTCAATGCTACAGGATGCAGAGGAAGTGCGTTTGGTGGTTTTACAGTTATGCAGCAGGAAAATCAGAGCTGAGGCGTCTCCTGATGAGAGGATAATCCACTCTGTCAGCAGGACCTTCAGTAACGTTACAGTATTGCAGCGCTGCTTTACCACAGAAGGGCCCAGTGAAAACTCATCCCTGCTGGATTTTAAGAGGATGACTGGGCAAAACATGATGAGCACTTCCATCATCATTTATATACTTAAGTCAGATAATATACATTAGTATAAACTATATATTCAAACTTATATAGCTTCTATTATATAGCGTATCCTAATCCAAATTATATAAGCGGGGGGGGGGGTGGGGGGGGCTGATGATGTTATGGTGATAAAGGCGATTTGTGACTCAAGTCAGTGTACATTCACTGTTTTACTGCCTCAGACTCTCACACATACACCCTAGGGGTGGGAGTCTCTAGGCACCTCACGGTTCGATTCGATTACGGCTCAGAGGCTCATTATAAAACGATCATCGGTGCGTCTTTTATTCTATACTGGTTTTCTGTTTCCTCCCTGTGTGAGGACTCGGTAGTTTTAAAGCAAAGTGTTTATAATGATCTGTGATGAATTTACGTCCAATATCTTTAATAAACCAAACGGAAGTGTGAGGTGAGTGAACTGGAAGACTCTCATTCACTGCTCTTGTTTGGAGCTCATGAGACGCTGCTGCCCTCATCTCTGACGGACGTCCACGCAGCACGTTACAGCCGTCCGGCCCGTTTTCTTTAGTGATTTATAACTCCGGATTTGGTCGTGTTGTAGAGAATCAGGGGTCACTGTGTCAGTAAAATATCAGTGAGACGGGGCGTGAGCAGCAGCGTTCCTCACCGACTGAGAAGGTCACTGAGCAGCACAGTCTCTCCTGGCTAGCAGCTACGAAAAGGCAGAGAGATTTAGACAAGACGAACTTTTGGAGACGGAGGGGCTTATTCGCATTTATAAGCGGCGCGGTGTCCAGGTACGTTAATCTGCAACGAGAGACTGTGAAACACTAGAATGTTCTCTTTCGAATTTCCCTGTTCCACCTTAAATGGTGCCTCATTTACTTCAGTCAGTATTTAAGGTGGAACGGGAAAATTCGAACAAGAAGCTGGAGAATAAGGAGCGACTTCAGCCTCGTAAAACAGCCGAACGCTCAGAGACATTTTACAGTAAGCTGCTCTACGTCTGAGGAGGAGGAGGAAAGCAGCTGTAGCTGAGCTGGAGCTTAAAGCTGAGCAAAGTAAATCTGTACTATTTCTCCTGTACTAGGGCCATCAGCACACACTGAGACGTGCTGAGCGTTCAATGTTGTGGTCAAGCTGGTCTGATTTTTGTTTAATGGCTCTTCTGAACATTTGGGTTATGACTCCTGACCTCGCCTGGCTTTAATTGGTCGGATTTCTCGCCCATCCGGTGGTGTTTTTATGTGCCGCCAGACTGTCTGGGCGCTGCACTGCCGCACTTCCAAGTTCCGAATTTTATGTTCCGTCAACATTACGTTATAAATTCGATTCAGAATCGTTCACGTCCGCATCGCAATGCATCTAAGAATCGATTGTTCCCCACCCCTAATACACTCTCTATTATACAATGCGGTAATTCAGAAGCAGCTCTCATATTGTTTATTTATTAAATATTATTAATTTTAGCACCAACATTAACAAAAACACCTGTCGTACAATGTTAGAAAAGCACTGTTTAAGTATGTAAATATGACCTCAAAGGTACAGTAAAGGTCTTAAGGCTGTATTGTGTATTTTATATAGGAACACCTCTTTGAAAATGCCTGGTGTTCTTTACATTGTGTTTAAACTTCATGATGAATGGACCAAAACAAATGGCTCAGAATTACTTGGAAAGACGTCTGGTTCCATTGACTTGCATTACAAGTACAGTATGTTTTCTCCTCCTGTAAAGTTGTCGTTTTGGAGATACAAGGTTTTGTTCCATATATATAGAACATCTATATTAACTTTAATCAACCTGAAACTCTTTAATACAATATATAGATACATGTTCTGTAGACTATATAATTTAGCTAATACACAGTATTTAGATTATAATATAGGTTCTGTTAAGTTCTGTTAATGTACATCTATAGTGTCAATCTGAGCCTCGTTACAGATCCAGGACCAGCTCAGCTCTCTCTGATCCTCCCATCAGCTGACCTTACAGTGGACAGTGAAGTCCAGCAGGGTGTGTCCTGTTAGAGCGTGGCAGGCTGCGCTCTGCACAGCCCCCTTCATCCTCAGATCAGGGTTTAATGGAGATTAGTCCGCAGGAGGATCTCCTGAGTGAGGGAGTGTGGGCTGGGTGTGTCCAGATGGCCCCTCTGAACAACAGCATTAAAATCCAACTGAACTCACACGAAGCAGCTCAAACGATGGCTGTGTACAATAAGACGTTTGGTAAAGAAAGAGCTGCACTGCAAATGTCGCTGATATGCCCCATACATTTCTCATATGAGAGAAATTTAAGAATATTACAAAATTATTTAACTTATTTCTAGACATTTCTCACTTGTTTTGAGTTGTTTTATCTTGTGAAAGTGTGTTAATCCAGTGGCAGATCATTTTATTATTTCTCAGTACAAGTAAAATGATCTGCCAATGAAATAAAACACTCATGAGATAAACGTACAAATGTATACAAACAAATGAAATAATCTATAATATCAGACACATTGATTTATCAGTCTACTCAGGCTTTAGCAGAGCTCAGTAACACTGAGATTAATAACTGATCACATTGATTTATCAGTCTACTCAGGCTTTAGCAGAGCTCAGTAACGCTGAGATTAATAACTGATCACATTGATTTATCAGTCTACTCAGGCTTTAGCAGAGCTCAGTAACGCTGAGATTAATAACTGATCACATTGATTTATCAGTCTACTCAGGCTTTAGCAGAGCTCAGTAACGCTGAGATTAATAACTGATCACATTGATTTATCAGTCTACTCAGGCTTTAGCAGAGCTCAGTTACACTGAGATTAATAACTGATCACATTGATTTATCAGTCTACTCAGGCTTCAGCAGAGCTCAGTAACGCTGAGATTAATAACCGATCACATTGATTTATCAGTCTACTCAGACTTTAGCAGAGCTCAGTAACGCTGAGATTAATAACTGATCACATTGATTTATCAGTCTACTCAGGCTTTAGCAGAGCTCAGTAACGCTGAGATTAATAACCGATCACATTGATTTATCAGTCTACTCAGGCTTTAGCAGAGCTCAGTAACGCTGAGATTAATAACCGATCACATTGATTTATCAGTCTACTCAGACTTTAGCAGAGCTCAGTAACGCTGAGATTAATAACCGATCACATTGATTTATCAGTCTACTCAGGCTTTAGCAGAGCTCAGTAACGCTGAGATTAATAACTGATCACATTGATTTATCAGTCTACTCAGGCTTTAGCAGAGCTCAGTAACGCTGAGATTAATAACCGATCACATTGATTTATCAGTCTACTCAGGCTTTAGCAGAGCTCAGTAACGCTGAGATTAATAACCGATCACATTGATTTATCAGTCTACTCAGGCTTTAGCAGAGCTCAGTAACGCTGAGATTAATAACTGATCACATTGATTTATCAGTCTACTCAGGCTTTAGCAGAGCTCAGTAACGCTGAGATTAATAACCGATCACATTGATTTATCAGTCTACTCAGGCTTCAGCAGAGCTCAGTAACGCTGAGATTAATAACCGATCACATTGATTTATCAGTCTACTCAGACTTTAGCAGAGCTCAGTAACGCTGAGATTAATAACTGATCACATTGATTTATCAGTCTACTCAGACTTTAGCAGAGCTCAATTACACTGAGATTAATAACTGATCACATTGATTTATCAGTCTACTCAGGCTTTAGCAGAGCTCAGTAACACTGAGATTAATAACTGATCACATTGATTTATCAGTCTACTCAGGCTTTAGCAGAGCTCAGTAACACTGAGATTAATAACTGATCACATTGATTTATCAGTCTACTCAGGCTTTAGCAGAGCTCAGTAACACTGAGATTAATAACTGATCACATTGATTTATCAGTCTACTCAGGCTTTAGCAGAGCTCAGTAACGCTGAGATTAATAACTGATCACATTGATTTATCAGTCTACTCAGGCTTTAGCAGAGCTCAGTAACGCTGAGATTAATAACCGATCACATTGATTTATCAGTCTACTCAGACTTTAGCAGAGCTCAGTAACGCTGAGATTAATAACTGATCACATTGATTTATCAGTCTACTCAGACTTTAGCAGAGCTCAGTAACACTGAGATTAATAACTGATCACATTGATTTATCAGTCTACTCAGACTTTAGCAGAGCTCAGTAACGCTGAGATTAATAACCGATCACATTGATTTATCAGTCTACTCAGGCTTTAGCAGAGCTCAGTAACGCTGAGATTAATAACTGATCACATTGATTTATCAGTCTACTCAGGCTTTAGCAGAGCTCAGTAACGCTGAGATTAATAACTGATCACATTGATTTATCAGTCTACTCAGACTTTAGCAGAGCTCAGTAACGCTGAGATTAATAACTGATCACATTGATTTATCAGTCTACTCAGGCTTTAGCAGAGCTCAGTTACACTGAGATTAATAACTGATCACATTGATTTATCAGTCTACTCAGGCTTCAGCAGAGCTCAGTAACGCTGAGATTAATAACCGATCACATTGATTTATCAGTCTACTCAGACTTTAGCAGAGCTCAGTAACACTGAGATTAATAACTGATCACATTGATTTATCAGTCTACTCAGGCTTTAGCAGAGCTCAGTAACGCTGAGATTAATAACTGATCACATTGATTTATCAGTCTACTCAGGCTTTAGCAGAGCTCAGTAACACTGAGATTAATAACCGATCACATTGATTTATCAGTCTACTCAGACTTTAGCAGAGCTCAGTAACGCTGAGATTAATAACTGATCACATTGATTTATCAGTCTACTCAGACTTTAGCAGAGCTCAGTAACACTGAGATTAATAACCGATCACATTGATTTATCAGTCTACTCAGGCTTTAGCAGAGCTCAGTAACGCTGAGATTAATAACCGATCACATTGATTTATCAGTCTACTCAGGCTTTAGCAGAGCTCAGTAACACTGAGATTAATAACCGATCACATTGATTTATCAGTCTACTCAGGCTTTAGCAGAGCTCAGTAACACTGAGATTAATAACTGATCACATTGATTTATCAGTCTACTCAGGCTTTAGCAGAGCTCAGTAACACTGAGATTAATAACTGAGCACATTGATTTATCAGTCTACTCAGGCTTTAGCAGAGCTCAGTAACACTGAGATTAATAACCGATCACATTGATTTATCAGTCTACTCAGGCTTTAGCAGAGCTCAGTAACGCTGAGATTGATAACTGATCACATTGATTTATCAGTCTACTCAGGCTTTAGCAGAGCTCAGTAACACTGAGATTAATAACTGATCACATTGATTTATCAGTCTACTCAGGCTTTAGCAGAGCTCAGTAACACTGAGATTAATAACCGATCACATTGATTTATCAGTCTACTCAGGCTTTAGCAGAGCTCAGTAACGCTGAGATTAATAACCGATCACATTGATTTATCAGTCTACTCAGGCTTTAGCAGAGCTCAGTAACGCTGAGATTAATAACCGATCACATTGATTTATCAGTCTACTCAGGCTTTAGCAGAGCTCAGTAACGCTGAGATTAATAACCGATCACATTGATTTATCAGTCTACTCAGGCTTTAGCAGAGCTCAGTAACACTGAGATTAATAACCGATCACATTGATTTATCAGTCTACTCAGGCTTTAGCAGAGCTCAGTAACGCTGAGATTAATAACTGATCATCACATTGATTTATCAGTCTACTCAGGCTTTAGCAGAGCTCAGTAACACTGAGATTAATAACCGATCACATTGATTTATCAGTCTACTCAGACTTTAGCAGAGCTCAGTAACACTGAGATTAATAACCGATCACATTGATTTATCAGTCTACTCAGGCTTTAGCAGAGCTCAGTAACACTGAGATTAATAACCGATCACATTGATTTATCAGTCTACTCAGGCTTTAGCAGAGCTCAGTAACACTGAGATTAATAACTGATCATCACATTGATTTATCAGTCTACTCAGGCTTTAGCAGAGCTCAGTAACACGGAGATTAATAACCGATCACATTGATTTATCAGTCTACTCAGGCTTTAGCAGAGCTCAGTAACGCTGAGATTAATAACCGATCACATTGATTTATCAGTCTACTCAGGCTTTAGCAGAGCTCAGTAACGCTGAGATTAATAACCGATCACATTGATTTATCAGTCTACTCAGACTTTAGCAGAGCTCAGTAACGCTGAGATTAATAACTGATCACATTGATTTATCAGTCTACTCAGGCTTTAGCAGAGCTCAGTAACGCTGAGATTAATAACCGATCACATTGATTTATCAGTCTACTCAGGCTTTAGCAGAGCTCAGTAACGCTGAGATTAATAACCGATCACATTGATTTATCAGTCTACTCAGACTTTAGCAGAGCTCAGTGACGCTGAGATTAATAACCGATCACATTGATTTATCAGTCTACTCAGGCTTTAGCAGAGCTCAGTAACGCTGAGATTAATAACCGATCACATTGATTTATCAGCCTACTCAGGGTTTAGCAGAGCTCAGTAACGCTGAGATTAATAACTGATCACATTGATTTATCAGTCTACTCGGGCTTTAGCAGAGCTCAGTAACGCTGAGATTAATAACCGATCACATTGATTTATCAGTCTACTCAGGCTTTAGCAGAGCTCAGTAACGCTGAGATTAATAACCGATCACATTGATTTATCAGTCTACTCAGGCTTTAGCAGAGCTCAGTAACACTGAGATTAATAACTGATCACATTGATTTATCAGTCTACTCAGGCTTTAGCAGAGCTCAGTAACGCTGAGATTAATAACTGATCACATTGATTTATCAGTCTACTCAGACTTTAGCAGAGCTCAGTAACGCTGAGATTAATAACCGATCACATTGATTTATCAGTCTACTCAGGCTTTAGCAGAGCTCAGTAACACTGAGATTAATAACTGATCACATTGATTTATCAGTCTACTCAGGCTTTAGCAGAGCTCAGTAACACTGAGATTAATAACTGATCACATTGATTTATCAGTCTACTCAGGCTTTAGCAGAGCTCAGTAACACTGAGATTAATAACTGATCATCACATTGATTTATCAGTCTACTCAGGCTTTAGCAGAGCTCAGTAACACTGAGATTAATAACTGATCACATTGATTTATCAGTCTACTCAGGCTTTAGCAGAGCTCAGTAACACTGAGATTAATAACTGATCACATTGATTTATCAGTCTACTCAGGCTTTAGCAGAGCTCAGTAACGCTGAGATTAATAACTGATCACATTGATTTATCAGTCTACTCAGGCTTTAGCAGAGCTCAGTAACGCTGAGATTAATAACCGATCACATTGATTTATCAGTCTACTCAGGCTTTAGCAGAGCTCAGTAACGCTGAGATTAATAACTGATCACATTGATTTATCAGTCTACTCAGGCTTTAATAGAAACTTCAGTGATTGTAAAGAAGCCATTTATTGTTAGCTACTGTGCTCTGATTGTAAAATAATTAATATTTTCTTTTAAATATATTTTTGTATTAATACAGTGAGTACACCCCTCACATTTCTGCAGATATTTGAGTTTATCTTTTCATGGGACAACACTGACAAAATGACACTTTGACACAATGAAAAGTCGTCTCTGTGCAGCTTATATAACAGTGTAAATTTATTCTTCCCTCAAAATAACTCAATATAGAGCCATTAATGTCTAAACCACCGCCAACAAAAGTGAGTACACCCCTATGAGGCAGCTCCTGAAGTGGCAATATTTTGTGTGGCCACCATTATTTTCCAGAACTGCCTTAACTCTCCCGGGCATGGAGTTTACCAGAGCTTCACAGCTTGCCACTGGAATGCTTTTCCACTCCTCCATGACGACATCACGGAGCTGGTGGATATTTGAGACTTTGCGCTTCTCCACCTTCCGCTTGAGGATGCCCCAAAGACGTTCTATTGGGTTTAGGTCTGGAGACCTGCTTGGCCAGTCCATCACCTTTACCCTCAGCCTCTTCAATAAAGCAGTGGCCATCTTAGAGGTGTGTTTGGGGTCATTATCACGCTGAATCACTGCCCTGCAACCCAGTTTCCGGAGGGAGGGGATCACGCTCTGCTTTAGTATTTCACAGGACATATTGGAGTTCATGTGTCCCTCAGTGAAATGTAACTCCCCAACACCTGCTGCACTCATGCGGCCCCAGACCACGACATTCCCACCACCATGCTGGACTGTAGGCATGACACACTTATCTTTGTACACCTCACCTGATTGCCGCCACACATGCTTGAGACCATATGAACCAAACAAATTCATCTTGGTCTCATCAGACCGTAGGATATGGTTCCAGTAATCCATGTCCTTGGTTGACATGTCTTCAGCAAACTGTTTGCTGGCTTTCTTGTGTACAGACATCAGAAGAGGCTTCCTTCTGGGGTGACAGCCACGCAGACCAATTTGATGTAGTGTGCGGCGTATGGTCTGAGCTCTGACAGGCTGACCCCCCACCTCTTCAACCTCTGTAGCAATGCTGACAGCACTCCTGCGCTTATCTTTCAAAGACAGCGTTTGGATGTGACGCTGAGCACGTGCACTCAGCTTCTTTGGACGACCAACATGCGGTCTGTTCTCAGTGGACCCTGCTCTTTTAAAACGCTGGATGATCTTGGCCACTGTGCGGCAGCTCAGGGTGTTGGCAGTCTTGTAGCCTTGGCCATCTTCATGTAGCGCAACAATTCGTCTTTTAAGATCCTCAGAGAGTTCTTTGCCATGAGGTGCTGTGTTGGAGCTTTTAGTGACCAGTATGAGAGAGTGTGAGAGCTGTACTACAGATTTGAACACAACTGCTCCCTATGCACACCTGAGACCTAGTAACACTAACGAGTCACATGACATTTTGGAGGGAAAATGACAAGCAGTGCTCAATTTGGACATTTAGGGGCATAGTCTCTTAGGGGTGTACTCACTTTTGTTTAGTGGTTTAGACATTAATGGCTGTATACTGAGTTATATGTTGCGCCAGAATGTAACTGCTATTTCATTTAAGGTGGAAGAATCTGGTGAATCTCTGACTTCAGCTTCATATCACTGAAGAATTGGGGGGGGGGGTGATAATAAATAATTGCCCCCCTCTTTGAAGTCGTATGATCCCTAAATGTAACTAAAGCCCAGCAGTGAGGAGCTGAACTTTCCCCTCCTCTGCTGTCCCTGCAGACGGGCAGGGTCGCCTACAGAGCGGCGCTGGTAGCTGTTAATGAAGTGATGCTCTTTTATTAGAGGGTCTCATTTCAGAGGGACGAGCTCAACCACTGCCCTGTAGCTCAGGAACAAGGGGCAACACTCGAAAACAAGGGGTAGGGGTAAGAAGAAGAAATGGGACAGGGCCCAAACCTTTTACATTAATAATGTTGGCCTCGTGCGTCCTGGTGAATAATGTATAGTGTGCGAGGGCGCAGATGTGCTGCACTGACATTTCTCCTGTCCTTGACACAGTTGCAGCTGCTTACAGAGACTTCAACACACAGTCTCCTACACACTCACACCTATACATGTCACATATTCATCACTGCTAATGTTAAAGCAGCAATTTCATTCATTTATTTAATTATTAATTACTGCATATTACTCACACCATCTCGCATCTGAATAATATTAGCAGCGAATATTTATGTTAATATTAAAATGTGACATGTCGCTTTTTTCCATGCTTGTGTTTTTAAATTAGACCCGTTTACGTAAGCAGTTATAGAGCAGATATGCACTAATCATCCACGCTTTAATGAGCTCGTTCAGCCACTTTAAGGTCACCGATTGCTGATACAGCATATATAATCTCCATAGGAAACCTGACCAATAGAACGGGACATTCTGGAGCACCTGCACATCAGACACCATGTCTAATGCCAAGCGTAGGCTGGAGGGGTGTAAAGCCCCCCAGCACTGGGCTATCGAGCAGTGGAACTGTGATCTCTGGAGTGATGAAGCTCCTTCCAGTACCTTTGGGATGAGTTGGAGTGCTCCAGAACTGACCATCCAACATCAGTCCTTGATCTCACTAATGCTCAGTCAAATCCTCACAGCAATGTTCAGCATCTAGTGTAAAACCTTCCCAGAAGAGTTGAGGCCGTTACTGCTGCACAAACGCACTACTAACACCGTCATTTCAGAAGAAACAGAAGTAGGTTTCCATAGTTGCATAACATCCATTTCAAGGATGCACTACTCACGTTTCCATGGTTACATTAGGCCCACAACCATTTCCATGGTTACGCTACAATCATTTTCATGCTTATGCTACAGTTTTCATGGTTACATTACACACATTACCGTAGTTGCACTACAGCCATTCCACTAGGCCTACTGGTGTGTCGATGGTTACACTACACCCATTTCTATAGTTATGCTACACCCATGCTGTGGTTATGCTACAATCATTTTCGTGGTTATGCTATACCTGTTTCCATGGATACGCTACGCACATTAGTGTAGTTACGCTGAAGCCACCCCACAGTTACAGTACACCTCATGGTTACTTTAGGCCTACTGCTGTTTCCATAGTTACATTTCAGCGATTTCTATAGTTACGCTATGCCCATGCTGTGGTTACACCACAATTATTTTCATTACTTTATACCTATTTTCATGGACAGGCTGCAGGGATGAGCACACATTACCATAGTTACTTGATACCTGTTCCACAATAACGTTACACTAGGTTACGGTAGGCCTACTGCCTATGTTACGCCATACCGATTTCCAAGGGTGCGCTACATGTTTCCATGGTTACGCTACACCCATTTCTGTAGTTATGCGAAGTGCATGCCATGGTTATACTACAATCATTTCCACAGTTGCATAACATCCATTCCAAGGGTTCACTACACACATTTCCGTGGTTATACTAGGCCAATGACTATTTCTGTGGTCGTGCTGCAATAATTTACATGGTTATGCTACACCCGTTTCCATGGATACATTACACATATTACCATAGTTACACTACATGCCATGGTTATGGCAAGACTACTGCTGTTTTGTGGTTGTACTACACTAATTTCCGTAGTTATGCTTTGCCCATGCCGTGGTTACTCTACCATCATCTTCATGGTTTCTTTACACCTGTTTTCATGGACAGGTTGCAAACATTACCATAGTTGCATGATACCTGTTCCACAGTCATGCTACAGCTCACAGTTGCGCTAGGCCTACTGCCATTTCAGTGGTTACGCTACACACATTTCCCATGGCTACATTAGGCCCACACCTATTTCCATGGTGGTGCTACAGTCATTTTCATGGTTATGCATTTCCATGGTTACGCTTCACCTATTTCCATGGTTGTTACAGCAGTTTCTGTGGTCACCCTGCAGCCATTCCCATGGTTAGGCTATGAGAATCTCATATATCTCACATATCAGTATTTCACCACAAAAGCATTGAACTTCCAGGTGGATAACGCTGGCAGCGCTGCACTAATACAACAGGATTTTGTATAAATCCTGATACTGATTTGAGTCGTTTTATCAAGTTCTGTTGGAGAAACAGAACTTTTATCAGTGGTCTTGTGATGAAACATCTGGGGTCCATTTTTTTGTCATTTAATCTTGAGCACCAGCCACTTATTTCACTGCAGTGAGTATTAAAACATGTTTTTATCTGCCATGATGATGCTCATGGCTGTTGAGCTAACAATGGTTTAGTAGCTCTATCAGCTTCTGAACGCTGGGAAATGGGAAAACCTGAAGGCTGAATGCCTGTGTTGCTGGGTATCCACACTGGTTTGTTTTCTGATCCTGTCTCTGGGCCGTAGCCGGGGATGAGGGCACTTTAGTACTCTAACCTGTCTCAGAGTCGGGGTAGCTGCTCTGAGGTGATACCCAGTCACTTCAGCATGAAGCAAAACTCACACTGAAGCACAGCAGAGCTCCATCATTTACTCGACCGCGTTTATTAGTGGTTGCAAATTAAACGTAAAATAAATTCTCCCTCTCTTTCAGCAGCAGAAGGAAATATGGGCCTGTGGATCCTATATACCCCCATACGTTTGGCATTATAGCCTCAAACACAAAATTATGACCATTATTGACCATATCAGCTGAGCTGCTTTTACCTCTGACTGGACACACTATCCACCCAGAAGTGCAGCAAACATTCATGTTTACAGACGGTCTGATTTGGTCTGTGGAGCAGTCATGAAGTTGGGATGGAATATCTCCGAGACGCTGTGACGTTTCTGCAGGATCTTTTTATGTGTGTTTAAATCTCTATCTGAGACAAAGTCGTGGCATCTCTGACCTCTGTTTAATGGCCAGAGTATTAAGTGGACTGTGTTGTGCTGTAATGGAGGCCGTGCCGGGCTCGTGTTAGTGCTTGTCCTACTTTCAGGGGAAACGAAGAGCAGCGTTTGGAGGCCGATTGATTGGGTGCTGTGTATTTTCCTAATTGAGGTATTGAATCAGCGACACCATGCAGTCTATTAGAACATGACTGCTGCTCTTTCTCACTTCTCACACATACCAAAGCCTGTCTGCTCTCTTCTGTTCTGTGGTTTACCCTGCAGGCTCTACAGCTTTACGTGTTCAACAGTTTGGTATAAAATTCATTTAGAGGTTTTGATATGACAGCTACGAAATGGTGGGATAAACTAACAAAACAACTTTACCTTCACTATTTGTATTTCCTTTAGAGACACGTTCTATGCATTTAAAAGGGAATTCCACCCAAATTCAGTGGTTCCAACTGACTCGACGTCTTTACAGTGGTGGTGATGGGAACCAGGCGTCGCCATGACTACAACACAGATATAGACACTTTATTTACCATCCAGAACCACCAGAGAACCTACACGAGTCTTCTGAGCTTATATGGAATGATGATGATGGAAAACAGTGGAAAATCTGGAATAATGAGTTTTCTTTGGGGACTATTTTGCCGCACAGCGCCCTGCATGTCTCCCTCCACCATGAATGGAGTTGAAGTTCTCTAAACTCTCATAAAACAGCGTCTCAGTCATCAGGCAGTGAATTCAGAACCAGTTCATGTAGGAACTTTCTGTGAGGAGCTTTTAGAGGGACGTCTGGTTCCCATCACCACCACTGTGAGGAGCTTTTAGAGGGTGACGTCTGGAACGACTCTGTTTACATCTCAACCGTTTAATTATGCAAAGA